>NC_044062.1:24648170-24720670 GCF_902167405.1 Gadus morhua
TTTCTCTTCACTGATTGGTTAGAAAGCTTTCAAACTTAGTGGTAAAGCAAAAAAAGAGGGAGGGGCTCGTTTTGCATACCTAATAGCCGCGGCTATTAGGTATGCAAAATAGGGCTGGGACAGACGATTATTTTTTAAACGATTAATCTAGCGACGCATTTTTCGATGCATCGATTAATTTAACGATTCATTTTTTCAGTCCGATTCGTTTTCGATCGATTCGATTATCTCCCCATTAATTGACTTATAGTAATTTATACACGTTGATTAACATATCTGAATGAAAAAAAACATGAATTCCTTAACATTGCAATTAGGGCTGCACGATATGGGCAAAATATGATATCCCGATATTTTTTGGCTGAATGGCGATATACGATATATATCTCGATATTTTCTATAGAGTGGGTTAGATGTTTTTTTTCTAAGTCAAAAGCCACATGTGAGATGTTGCAAGCACTTTTATTAAAACATAGGTCAGTATGACTGCAACATGTGATTTTGTATCGTTATTTTCAACAGAATTGAATGAACATGTTAAAAAAAAAGGGGACGTTTTTCACCTTCTTCACAAAATAATCACCTATGCAAAACATTATAAAGCTGTAGGTTACACACATTAGCTACCAATAAGAGCATTGGCTTTGTCGCATTGTCCTGTGTACTACGGTGAGGGTTTCAGTGCGCCGTAACTTTAATCCCCCGCCCCCTCCCTTCTCCGTTCCATTTGGGAACATGTTTGGTTTCATTTCGCTTGTTTCGTATATTTTAATTAATTAATTAAGAGCGTCACCAGAGGGCGCCCCCAACACATTTGCCGAGCGCCGGCCCTGGTTTCGGGGCAGAAGAAACTGTCGCGGCCGGTGATGCAGCAGCACAGCCACAGAGTATTACGCATTCCTTTGTGCCGCTGCTGTAAATGGTGGAACAGATTTGTCGTGCTTCCACGGTTTTGCTACACTCTCTACAGATGACCTGCAGCTGCTGCTCATCTGTTTTTTTTTAAACCCGAACTATTCCACATTATGGAGCCGTTGTTTCTCCTCTTTGAAACAATTTCATCTACCGCCGCCGTCTCGTTTTCTTTACGGGTATCATCCATGCTTGTTGTGTTGTGAGGGGGCGGCGGGGGCGGGAATGAGGCGTCTTTGCACACGGCACGTTCGGAAAGACAGAGTGGGAGGGGGAGGGGTCGCGCTCACAGTCTCCAAGGCAAGCGCTGTAGACGCTTGAGGGGGAAACTGACCATTTTAACGCATATCGATATAAACGATATTGTCAAATCTTGTATCCCCGTGGAAATTATATCGATATATCGTACATAGCCGATATATCCTGCAGCCCTAATTGCAATGCATGTTTATTGCCTTTAAATTCCAAAATAAAAGTCCAAAGTAATGCATTCTTAGAATTCTACGGTGCTCGGTCATCTGCAGCTGCTTCCGGGTGGCGCCTCTTCAGGTGCTGGTGCATTGCCGTGGTGCTGGAATGGAAAGCCATCTCCATTTTGCAAAGACAACATATCACAGAATCGTTTCCTTTTACATTAAAGAATTCCCATACTTTAGAGGAACGAGTGCGTGGCGCCTTGCACTTGCACAAATTCTGAGGAGCCACTCGCGTTGCTACTACGCTCCGTTGCCGCCATCTTTGTTTTGGGTTTTTCTAATCCACGCGCATTTTTCGCGTCGACGTAATTTATGCGTCGACGTCAACACTGATTACGTCGACGCGTTGTCCCAGCCTTAATGCAAAAGCGGCTAATTGTCCACGGCTAAATGCATCTAAGCCGCGCCTTAGAGCGTTTAAACCGGCCGGATTCCGTACGAATTACGGCCGGCGTCCGGCCGGTTTAGCCCTTTTTAACGCGCCATTCTAGGGCCGGATTGTGGCCTTCTTGGCTTTCCACAGAGCCGCGGCTCGTCCGCAGCTAATTGCGTCTGAGCCGCGGCTAAGAGCGTTTAAACCGGACGGAATCCGTATGGAATCCGGCCGGTTTAAACGCTCTAAGCCGCGGCTTAGATGCAATTAAACGGCGGCCGGCTGGTTTAGCCCTGTTACTGCGCCATTCTAGGGCCTTCTTGGCTTTCCATAGGTATACTCCAGGAGCTGGAAGTCCGACAGCTCAGCTCCCGGAGTACAATCCCGTTCTCCTCCATGTTCAATATGGACAGTGAGTCAAGGCCAAAGTTCCTTTCTCCCAATTCTTCTCAACCATGGCCGAGATAACACCCACTACGAGTCTTTACTTGTTGTGGAAGTACCAGAGAAGTCAGACACAGTCTTTATGATTCATAATATCATCTGAGGCGCACATAGCTTTTGGCCGTGATATTACGTATAATATTTAATAAATACCTATATATTATTATTAATATTATATAGATATAGAGCTCCAGGAGTCCGCAGACTGCAACAATTACTTCTCCTCCAAGCTGTGGTTCACTTTGACAGCTCATTGGTCAATGGGCAGCAGCTCATTTACATTAAAGCTACAGACACAAGAAACAGCGCATTCTGAAGGAACTGGAACAGAGGGGATTAGCGGTAGGCGAGATAATTTTTCACATAGCTTTTGGCCGTGATATTAGATAATATTTAATAAATACCTATATATTATTATTAATATTATATAGATATAGAGCTCCAGGAGTCCGCAAACTGCAACAATTACTTCTCGTCCAAGCTGTGGTTCACTTTGACAGCTCATTGGTCAATGGGCAGCAGCTCATTTGCATTAAAGCTACAGACACAAGAAACAGCGCATTCTGAAGGAACTGGAACAGAGGGGATTAGTGGTAGGCGAGATAATTTTTCCTAAAAGCTCATTTCAGCAAACAGCTTCAAAAACATGTTTTCTGGAACTCAAATAATATGTTTACTTGAAGGGATTACAACATAATATTTCGCCTTTAAAAAGGGTCCAGCTTGGCTTTGGATTCAGAGTTTGACGCTTAAAGTGAAACGCCATGTCTGTGTGGGCAGCTTTTTCAGCGTCTGTTGAAACCATTGCTCACCACTTCCCTCTGGATTTTAATAGGGCTGGGTAAAAATATCGATTCATCAATGCACTGCAATTTTTTTTTTCTCGATTCAATTTCGATTCAGAACTTTTTTGAAATAGATTATTTCCATAAAAAAAAAAAAGCATACTCAGTCATTGTAATCTAGATGTGAGTATGCCTAAACGTTCATGCCCTTTTACATTTGTCCATGTTATGATTATTACTTTTATGCTGCATGTTTAGCTCAGGAACAATACTATACAATGGTGTATTCCCTTTTTACTAGTTAAAGCACAATGAAATGGTTAATTCATTTTGAAATAGTTAATTCTAAATAATATTTAGGTATTTTTATCATCTGCACGTATTTTTTAATCGATATCGAAGCAATTGGATCAATATAGATTCGATATCGAATCAAGACCTAAAGAATCGAATTGAATTGAATTGTGAGGTACCTGGCAATACGCAGCCCTAGATTTTAAGACCTCACTGCAGAGTTGGAGCCATGTTCTCTAGAAGATAACCAGACTCTGGACCTCTTTGCCAAGCAGCATACTGGGTTGCATGAAATTTGTTTTGTCCATCAAGTGTTGCCTCATTTATGTAAATGTTGTTTTCAGAAAAATGGATGAAGCGCTTCTCTGTCAAATTGGTTTGGATGATAGATACAGTGTCTGTGTCCATTGATAATAGAGTATGTGCTGCAAGTGCATTGTCAATCCAAAGGATAACCCTATAACTAATGATATGCCCTGCATTATGAGACATCTCAACTAGTCTTGACCGAGTTGCCTGATGTAAGCTTGCATTGAGCGCAATGTGTTTAGGTGTCAACTTCTTTCCCCCACTCTCTATAATTGCAGCATTCTTCGAAGAAAATAGTCCAATCCTGGGTTGCTTTTAACTCACTTTATTTGTTATAAAGTAGGCATGTTTCGGTATGGTAAACTATGAAGCTTAAAGGTCCCATGACATGAAAATCTCACTTTATGAGGTTTTCTAACATAAATATGAGTTCCCCTAGCCTGCCTATGGTCCCCCAATGGCGAAAACTTGCGTTTGGTGTAAAACGAGCACTAGCTGTTCTGCTCGCCTTTGAAAAAACGGAGGCTCAAGTGCGCTGATTTGGAATGTCTGTATTTATGACGTCACCAAGAATCTCAGCTCCTCCCCTTACTCTGCCTGGCCCGCCCAGAGACGTTGGCCCGCCAATGAGACTCGACCGTGCGAGCGCCACGTGTGTGTGTGTGTGTGTGTGTGTGTGTGTGTGTGTGTGAATACACACACTGTAACAAAAGTGTTTCTTGTCGGTTCTTTGACACGTCTTGTATTTCCACAACGAGACTCTTGTGGGGGTTATCTGAGCCATGGTTGAGAAGGAATTGGGGGAAATGAACTTTGGCTTTGACTCGCTGAAGTACATGAACTGCGACATGCCGCCGGTTGCCGCGAGGCACCATCGCCCGGCAGCGGGCAGCAGGCAGCGCCCGGTTCAGTCGACTTCAGGTTGATGTGAAAGTGGAAGAACCAGAGACGTCGCAGGACCCGACAAAGTTGTTTGTGATTCATAATATCGTCTGGAGGCGCACACAGCTTTTGGCCGTGATATTCTGTATTAAATGATATAGATTTCTATGTATTATATGATATTATTTAGATATAGAGCTCCAGGACTGTAACGCAAGTGTTGTACACTTCCTTCTTATTTGGATAACCGTTCTGCTTTTGGTGTTATGGCGAATAACACGTCGGACTCTCTTCTCTGGTATTTCTACAACGAGACTCGGATTGGGGGTTATCTCAGCCAAGGTTGAGAATGAATTGGGGGGAAGGAACTTTGGCTTTGACTCCCTCAAGAACATGAACCACGACATGGAGGAGAAAGGGATTGTTGGCGGCGAATGTCTCCCGCTTGAGACCCGCTGAGGGACCACCGCCGGAGGCGGAGGTGCCTAAGCGCTGCCCGGCAACGATCCTTTTCTCCTCCTTGTCGCGGTTCAGTCTACTTTGATGAGGACGTTGAAGAACCAGTAACGTCGGAGAACCCAACGCGGTCGTTTGAGATTCATAATATCGGCTCACACAGCTTTTGGCCGTGATAATATATATTATATGATATAGATATCTATGTAGGCTATATGCTAATATTTAGAGCTCCAGGACTCCCGTGTGTTCTAGAATATTTACAGAACACGGCTAAAGGCTGTGTGCGCCTCGCCATTGCGATATATCCACTGTAAACAGAGCGCATGGTACCGTGGCTGCAAGCTGCTCAGGGCCACACCCCCACCCTCCTCCTTGACCCGCCTCGCTCCTCCTCATTTGCATTATAGCTACAGACACCAAAACAGCGCATTTGGGGGAAGCTCAATGTGCGACTGGCTCGGAGTGGCTGTAACTCTGCACCACGGCTGAATTTCGGGAACGTCTTTGAATACTCTGTTAGTTGCCCACTAATACCTATATTAAAGAATACATAAAATAGCATGTCATGGGACCTTTAAGGGAGAGAATTGTATCTAACGCGTGGAGAGGAAAATACCGTGATCTACTTCAAGCCCCCGGGCTTAGGCCCGGGGGCTCTCTGCCGTCTACCTATTGATCTCTGGCCGCTTCACTTGACGTCCTCCGATAGAGGACGTCAAGTGGGCGTGGCCTATGCAGTGGGCGTGGCCGGGGTGACGTAATGACTTTGGCTTCTTCACCTATCTAAAGGTGCTGCCTTCTGTGGAGGGAGCAGCCTTCAATAAGGTCTTGCTCCCCTTGTGGCTATGTGAGGGTAATGCAGCTTCTTAAAATACTTAACAACAGCTTATGTTTGATCCAGCTTCCTTGTGGCTATGTGGAGGTAATTCTTGCGTTATTCTCGAAGAAAGTGGTCCAATCCTTGGTCGCTTTTAACTCACTTTATTTGTTAAAGTAGGCATGTTTCGGTATGGTATGGTAAAGCTTAAGGGAGGGAATTGTATCTAACGCCTGTGAGGGACAATATCGTGAGCTTCAAGCCCCGTGCTTAAGCCCGGTTCTCTCCGCGGTTACCTATAGTCTCTGTCCTCTCCACTTCGAATCACACGCTACATGCCCGTCAAGTGGGCGTGGCCTAAGTGACGTAATGGCTCCGCCCCTGTCTAAAGGTGCTGCCATCTGTGGCTGGAGTAGTTATTGCAGCTTAAGTGTTCGATCCTGCTTCCTAGTGGCTATTCGAGGGTAATGCAGCTTGTGTGTTCGATCCTGCTTCCTAATGGCTATGTGGGAGCAGCTTACGTACTTAAAATACGTAACATAATGCAGCTTGTGTGTTTGATCCTTCCTTGTGGCTATGTGGGGGCAGCTTATGTGCTTAAAATACGTAACACAATATATCAGACCGAAGTTGTAGCTCTACATGCACCATTGACAGGAAATCATCTTGCATGTCAGGCTGATAGACTGGTATAGAAAACTCATCAGCAGTTGCGCCCATACCTTTATTCAATAATTCTGAGACCGGGATATGCCAATTCCTTGGAAAGAGGCATGGTTTGGCGCTCGGTTATCTACTCACTTTTAAGACGAATGAAGTCATAAAAATCTGTTACAATGAGGCTCAATGTATTCTTTAAAGGTCCCATGGCATGCGATGGATGCTTTAATATAGATATTAGTGGGCCCCTAACACAGTATTTGAAGATGTTCGCGAATTTCAGTCGTGGTGCAGAATAGTGTTGGCTCGTTCATTCGCGAACCGGTTCGAATGAACGAGTCTTTAGGACGAACGAACCGAACCGGTTTGTTTATCTCGTTCGTCTCGTTCACCATTCGATTCACTGGAAACTTGACTGAACGAACGAACGAGTTTCCGGTAGCACTTACTCCACTGAGTCAGACTGACTCAGCTGAGAACCGTGCAATGGCGTGCATTCCATGATGCAATTTACCGCTACCGGAAACCAGGCTGAACGAACAAACGATTTGCGAACGACACCTCCCAGTTCAGTCGAGTTTCCGGTGAATCGAATGGTGAATCGAATCATGGAATGCACGCCAGGATTGGGAATGCAGCCAGGCAGCTAGGTGGTGCTGTGATACACCATCACACAACACCGCCATGTCTAAGCAAATGCGTAGAATCTTCCTTCTACTCTTATTTGCGCCGGGAAAAACAAGACATAATTACAGATCCTCCTCTGTTCAGTAATACTATATATCCTGTACATTTCGTGCAAAGACTCCTGTAAGTTTATCGGAGCTCATCCAGTCCCGACAGAGTTCAACTCAGAGCAACTCGGTGGGGGGGGGGGGTTGATGGGTGTGAAATATTTTAACATAAAACAAAAATATGGTCACGTAAATAAAATATACAAACGAACAGAGCTTTGTCTCCCCGCGACTTATATTGATTGAGTCTACAACGTTCTCAAAGATTCAGCCAATGAGAGGTAGCAATGCTGTTGCCATGGCACCTGGGTAAACAAATGACAAGGTGGTACCGTCGAATTTGCGCGCTTTCTCTGTCTGACGTATCTTGGGTCATACCATTCGACGTGGGGCCACTCATATATCCCCCTACATTTCCGAAAATAGACTTGACCTCCATCTGTCTTTTGGATAAGCGCATTTCCCAATCCCAGGAGTCTTTGCTCCATTCTACGTCAATTTAAGAACAAACAAAGAAATTAAACTTCCGTTCGTATTTTTTATTTATGACCATGAAAGTTCTGTAATGCCTGAATAATGAAGAATTAAATGTAAAGTAAAATAAAATTATAAATATAAAACCATGAATGACATATAGAGAGTAAGCAAGTGGTATAAATATTGGTAGGACGTTTGGTTATACTATATAGTATATCTTGTTGATTTTCACCGGGGGTAGAGCCTAGAAGTCGCTTAAATTATGCTCAGGGCTGTCTCGCGTGGGGGGGGGGCAGGCAGACACCTGTGAGATTCCCTGTCAAATGACGTAATCTGACGTAACAAACTAATCAAAACGAACAAATCAAACAAACTAATCGTTATAGTGAACTGAACTGAAAGAAGGGAAAAGAATAATTTTGCCCTTCCCTAGTGTGAAACTAGCAAATACAACATTGTGTCTACTAGGGCTGGCCCGAACGCCATTTTTTAGGCTTCGAATACTCGTTGGTTTTTCCGAGCGAATATTTGAATACTCGTTCCAGAAAAACACACCATCAAAAACAACATTAATAATCCTATACTCCCTGGAACCGATTGAAACAGTATCTGCATATTTTATTGAAGATTTAATAGCTTTTGAACGTTAATTAGTAAGCCTAAGTAAGTTGGAGTTCCTTAGTTTTTCCCCGTGAAAGCGAACAGCTGTTGTTCCGTTCCAAATCAGCTGTCCTCTGCCATCTCAGCCCTTACGGGAGCTTTTCAATTCATCCTGGAACGTGCATCTTTTCAGGGAATTACAATAAATTAGGGATGGGCACGAGTAGTAAATTCCAAACTCGAGTGATCGAAGGAATTCCTCGAGGATCAATCGAGTACTCGTTAAATCAAATCTATTTTTAGAATGCAACGCATCTGCAGCAGGAATAGGCGGCAGGCCCGATGATGAACGGCAATATTACCAACCAAACATGTAATGCTTATTCTCCATCAAAACAGTCAGAGTTATCAGAGTATTCATTATTTATTTTTGCAAACGTTCAAAACACATTTTCCTTACAAAAATAAATATGCGCAGCATCTCACAATTTAAATCACGTCGAACCAAGGCCTGTAACAGTTTAAAAAAAACGAAACAAGTAGCCTAACCATTGCAAATAAATGCTTAAAGCTGCAAATAAAACGGCAGCAAATGGACTATGGAAATACTCAGAGTTGTGATCTTCTCTACACGCCCGGGATTACAGCTGCGTCTTGCGGCGGTGAAAATAGCCGACACACTTTCACCGTTGCTGCGGGTCTGCTTTCCCGAACTCACCGTTGTGTTTCAGGAGCATATGTTGCCGCATAGTACTTTCTGGTAGCTCGATTTCGCTTGGCATATTTTACATTTCACCTTATGATCTCCTATTTCTTTAAAGTATTTAAATTCTTCGCTGCGATTTGCTTTAACCGCCATCTCTTAACTTTTTGAATTCTGGCGTGCCGGCACACGGCACGGAACGCGCCATGGAAATGGATGCATTTAATTTTCTTTGTGCCCACGTCATCCGTTAGTGGCGCCGACAGAAAATTGATACATTTGCTTCAGAAAACTTTGTTTGTGTGTGTGTATATGCCAACTCGAGTTTGCCTGTCCACCAACCGAGTTCATTTGTAACGAGTAGTACTCGAGTAATCGATTCCTCACGCCCATCCCTACAATAAATCCATAACAAATACCGAATATCGATTGTCTTATGTGTCCATATTATATCCATTATTGTCCGGGTATTCCCAAGACGCTCATGCTCTGCAGCAGTCACAGCTGATTGGCGCGGCGCTGTACAGTGAACGTAAGCAAACAACTACGCTAAGGTTAGCATTTCGCTAAGCATTGCTTTTCCTCCCGAGATCCCGCTAATGTTGCGTTATAAAGTAAAGGGAAACAAGATATCTATTCTTTCTCCATCTCTCTCACTTCTCTTGCTTGGTGTCGCTTATAGTTTGCCTCCCGCGCTCTGGTACCGTGACGTTACCGGCGTAGATAAGAGTAGAAGGAAGATTCTGCGCATGCGCTTAAACATGGCGGTGTTGTGCGATAGTGTATCACAGCACCACCTAGCCGCCTGGCTGCATTCCCAATCATGGCGTGCATTCCATGATTCGATTCACCATTCGATTAACCGGAAACTCGACTGAACTGGGAGGAGTCGTTCGCGAATCAGCCTAGTTTCCGGTAGCGGTGAATCGCATCATGGAATGCACGCCATTGCACGGTTCTCAGCTGAGTCTGTCAGACTCAGTGCTACTGGAGCTCAACTGAACTGGGAGGAGTCGTTCGCGAATCGTTTCTTCGTTCAGCCTGGTTTCCGGTAGCGATAAATCACATCATAGAATGCACACCATTGCACGGTTCTCAGCTGAATCAGTTAGACTCAGTGCTACCGGAAACTCGACTGAACGACGAACGAACGAAAGATTCGCGAACGACTCCTCTTGGCGAACTGACTCACGCGAACAGGGTCACGGAAACTAATCATTAAATCCACCACTGGTGCAGAATCACAGCCACTAAGGGCCAGTCGCACATTGAGCTTTCCCCAAGCGTGCCGTTCCGGTGTCTGTAGCTTTAATGCAAATGAGGAGGAGAGTGGCGGGTCAAGGAGGAGGGTGGGGTTGTGGCCCTGAGTAGCTTGCGGCCACGGTACCATGCACTCTGTTTACAGTTGATGTATCGCAATGGCAAGGCACACACAGCCTTTGGCCGTGTTCTGTAAATATTAACACTCAGGGTGCTCCGGCGGAAGTCCTGAAGCTCTTTTATCTAAATAATATCAATCTATACCTCTCTGAAGTACATGAACCGCGACATGGATGAGAAGGGATTGTTAGGGTTAGGCTTGCGATTGTCTCCCGCCGGAGCCCCGCTGCCCGCTGCCGGCGGTGGGCAGTTGGGCTCTTGTCTTCCGAGAGACAATCGCTGGTAACAATCCTTTTCTCCTTCATTTCGCGGTTCATGTACTTCAGAGAGGCAAAGCCAAAGTTCATTTCCCCAAATTCCTTCTCAACCATGGCTGACATAACCCCCACTACGAGTCTCATTTTTGGAATACCAGAGACATCAGAACCCAAGGTGCTCAATAATCTGTTGACTGACATTAAAAGTCATAACAGAACTTAGGGTTTCGTTTTTTTAACCTTTACTCTCGACAAAATATGCACGAATTACAGTTGGCTGATGAAATCCTACTCCGTAGTCCAGAACTTGTCGCCTGCGGATTCTTCTTGAATGAAGATAATTGCTTCTTTAATCGAGTGATCTTACCCTTGTCTGAGAAAACAGCAAAACATTTCTTATGCCTACAAACATCTTCGATGTTGTCCTCAGCAGTAGACAAAATTCTTTCAATGGTGTCTAGATTAGCAACGTCTTTTAAATGTTGTCTTTTCTCTGCAGCCACTTTTAATGACTGTAAACCTTTTGTTGTTGCGTTATAAAGGATATCTTGTCTAAATTCTTTGCAAATAATGCAATCTCCATTGCGCTTTTCTGCACTCTTCAAACATGCAAGCTCTTCCATTTTACTGCATGGCTGGAATTTAAATGATAGGAAAGATTGAAGATGTTTTATATCTTACAGAGGACTTCCTACAGAAAAATTTGCTGACACACAATATTCTATCAATTTATTATCAAGGAATCTATTTTGTATTTTTTTAAATACCAAATTTAAGCTATTATTTCAATTTTCATTTCAGCTTAATTTCATGTTAATTTGCTAGTTTGGGGTCATTGGGGGTAATTCCTGTCCTGTCCTACAACATACATGATACATAAAGAGTATATTAGTGCCTTATATTTTTGTGATTCCTACTATATCTGGTGTCAAAACCAAAACGTATGTGAATTATGCTAATTAGTTATCTTAAAACTCAAAATTGAGCTGGGTAAACTTTTTTTTGAACCCTCAATTTTTTTTACCGACTTTACCTCAAATTTGCTGACAGGACTTTTTCTTTATGTTTGTTATCTATCGGCTCTCCCTCTACAACGCCAATTTCCCAAATAAATAATAGCATGTTTATTTTGATCTAGCGTGGTGGCACCTGTAGAACGCAGGTAACTGGTTGCGGTATCATCAAAGAACGGAGGAATGGTGGAATGGATGAATGCTGCGGTGGAAAAAACCTGGGCCGTGCGGATCTTGTGTGATTCTGGGTTGTCCATCCATGTGTAAATCCATGCTCACAGATTTGTAAAATGTTCCGTCTGATTCCCAATCAGTTTGCATGGATTTGCTTTGTTCTACAAAGCAGGGATTCCACATGAAGCATTGTGACACTGACTGGTCCTCATGCATGAGGAGAAAAAAAATTCAAGGAGCGGCAAATATAGGGTTTCAGTTCAAATATCATTCAAAGAATTCAACAACATATTCAAAACAAACTACAATATTTGGTTTACAATGAACAGAAATATCTACGTTTTTCAACATATCCATGAAAACTACAGCGATATACTCGGTTGAGTTTATGGACAGGATTGTAAATCAGTGGTTGGAGTTGCTTTATGTCATGCTGCCTGCAACTCTATAAACTATAACACACAAGAAGCTCTAGCATATGGGGGCGTTCGTGCAACCCATGGGGCGCTTGTAACGTTTTTTCTTTTTGGTTTTCAAATATTTTTGCAAAAATAGGCTACCTGAAATAAAGAAATAAATGTATATTAGAGGTAGGTATAGATTAATTTTTTAATCTAGATTAATTTTGAAATTAATCTAGATTAAAATGGCTCATTTGAATTCTACCGAAGGCGTTCAGAATATGTGTGTGCTACCTAAATAATGAATAAAAGTTAATCTTTTAGAAAGGGTTTCTCAGGCCAGGTGGCGCATTAGACCAGGGGCTCATCTCCTGTTTCCAAAATGCATCACAAACTGCTTGAGAAAGCTGTTCTACTATGATAATTGGTGTGGAAAATAATTAATGTTCAATAAAATGCACTTGTGTTTATGAACTGTTTATTCAGTTAAAAATGAATTTTGAACTTTAGGCCTACATGACGGGTCATGATGAACTTGAGAATCTATTTCTTCTTCTTCCACCAGTCACTCAGGCAGACCAGCTTGTTCACAGTTTCTGGTGACAAGTTAGATCTCCTCTTGAAGAAAAAAGTCTCTCGCATGGGACAGTTGTGGCAGGAGTCCCCAAGTATTTACGGGCAATGTGGGCAATCTTACCATAGACGGCAGTGTGCTCCGACCACCACTTCAGTGGACACTGATCTAAGCTGGCACTGGGCTCTACCTTTTACCTCTCCAAGGTAGTGATCGACCAATATATAGATCGGCCGATACGCGGCTGATTTTTCGCCGATATTTTTTTCGCCATAATTTACAAACAGGCGTCCACACAGGCAGCTCCGTGTTGCTAGTGATGCTGCAGTTCACTGCAAACCATGCATTGCCCCTCCCCCACTAGAAGAGTGCTGGAAGCCTGCTCTTCAAAACAACGGTAAGTTTTAAACTTTAAAGGACAATTCCGGTATTTTGAACATTGAGCCCCCTTTCTGGTTTGTTTAGGATGAAATAGAGTGGGTGACACCGAAATTTGAACTATTAGTCCTTTCTCGGGTATTTGGCTCATTTTGAATCGCTCCTGCCTGCTTCACAATGGTTGTCTGTGTGCATACACAAACCTGTCAACACAGCAACCCTAAACGTTCGTTTTCAAAAATGTGCAAGTAACCGAGTGGTTAGTGGCATTCGTGAAGTTTAAAAAAAAAAATATCGGCACAGTATATGGTTTCTGTCGTGTTTTATTGCACATTTATCGCCAGTTGATTTCAGTTGGAAGACTCATTACTGCACGTTGATATTACTCCGCTGAACCGGAAAGGTGGGCTGTTTACGTTGGTTTGAAGTCTTGTACCGTGAGCACCTCGGATTAGGGAAAATCGCATAGAAAATCATTGAAAATGGATTATGAAAGGTGGCTTCTGGAGGACGCACTCGATTTTGAGTTTGACGGCAGAGGATATAGTTTTGAACCAGAATTCACCCAAGAGGAGCTACGTGAGATGGAGGCTAGGGCTACGGAGGCGCCTGAAGCTCCGGCTGAAGCGGTCCCCAGGATCACGGGAAATTGGTGGTGAGCCTGTGGGAAGTGCAGGCAGATGCCGACGGAAGTCGAAAGTAGGTGCTGCACGGAGTGGGACCTTGTGCGGAAGTTTATATGCGGTTGTGAGGTATCTGAAGAAATAGTTCCAATTAGCAACTAACACGGATGGAAACCATATATTGCGCCGATAATTTTTTTTAAACTTCACGAATGCCACTAACCACTCGGTTACTTGCACATTTTTGAGAACGAACGTTTAGGGTTGCTGGGTTGACAGTTTTGTGAATGCACACAGACAACCATTGTGAAGCAGGCAGGAGCGATTCAAAATGAGCCAAATACCCGAGAAAGGACTAATAGTTCAAATTTCGGTGTCACCCACTCTATTTCATCCTAAACAAACCAGAAATGGGGCTCAATGATCAAAATACCGGAATTGTCCTTTAAGAGTGGAAGAAAGTGTGTGTGGGGGGGGGGAAATGGAAACACGAATGCCAAATGCATGCTCTATATTTGCTTTGCTTGCAACTATAGCTAAGCAGGTTTGTGGGTCTAAGTGGAAAACGTGAATGCGAATGCCTCGTCTATAAAACGGCTTGCAATTGTGGCTATATGTATTCATGCGGTAGCTGTTACGAACACTGGTCATAGGATTAAGTAATGCCGACGTTGTTCCGTGGTGTTTGTGTGAGCTTTATTTAGCCACCACCTGGCTGAGGTTTGGACGCGTGTGGTGTGTGTCGAGTCCTGCACGGGTCCATTTTTTTGAGACCCACCCTCGCAAAGTTCAGCACTAGATCCGGACCCGTTCATATTTGGCCCGTTACCCGACCCATGCCCGCGATAAATCACATACAAGCTAAACATCATTCAAATGAATGAGCTTTATTGTTATCTCGTTCTCCGTTCTTGAATCACAAATCCAGCCGTGGAAAAGTCGCTCTCACTCGCAGCTCTCGATGCTGGGTTGGAGAGAACATTCTGCGCAATCGTTGCCAAATGTTTTCGCATGCTCCTTCCACCACAACAAAACATCGATCTCCCTTCTACCCGTTGTAGTCTCTCCCTCTCTCCCTACTTAGAGCGGGGCGGAGTTGCCATCGCAGTGATATCTGAGCGCAGCCCCCACTCAAGAAGAGCTTTAATGATGAGAGATATGTTTTATACGTAGTTGAATATTAATTTGTGTTAACGTTTATCATGTACCAGACATAAGTGCACCGTGTAGGCCTTACTTGTGTTTAGAGCCGTTTGCTGACGCTATCAATCCAGTTCAATGATGGTTGAGTTTTTCAGTCAGCGTCAGCTACCAAACAGAAGTTTGTGAGTGTGTGTGTGTGTGCGTCTCACTCATTGAGACATACACACATCACAGCGATATGAGTGTGCTGCACCACCTGAATCGGCTCTAAATATCGGCTCAAGAAAATCCGTATCGGAGTATCGGCTAAGCCTGATGAAAAAATATCGCTATCGTATCGGCCCTAAAAAATCTGTATCGGTCGATCCCTGCTCCACAGAATTGTCTTCTGGTGTCTCCTCATCTGATTCTGAGTCTGATCCCATCACTAGCAGGGCTGTTTTCTTCTAGGGTGGCTCAGGGTTCTCCTCCCCGAGTGGCTGAAGAGCAGGTTCTTCTCCCTTCACCAACTCCCTTAGCTTTGCCCACACTGGCTCCCTCTCTGCTCTGGGCAAGGTCCTTGAGGTCCTTAAATCATGGATCTAGAGCAGTCGCCACCTTTGAATAATAATTATTGATTGATGAAAATTTCACTTTCCAAATCCAACCTCCGTATTTCTTCATGACTCATTCATCTATCTATTCATTGACCGATCTACTGGCTTAAAAGTTTATAAGGATCAAACAATGCAGTTATCTTCTGGTCAGTCTGACATACCTTAAGCCATTCGAGGTTTAGTTTCTCCCTCCGCTGGTTGAGGTCCGTGGTGAAGGCAGCCTTGGATCGCACAATATAGGCAGGATCATCATCTGAGATCTTCATCGCATGCTGGAGGTGGCACAGGGCAGGTAGAACCACAGAGCAGGATACATACTTATCCCCACCAAGGAGCTCAGTGATGCACCCACACATACAGTCAGACAGACAGAGCAATAAATATTTGACTGAATATATGACTAATTCATTTAACTCAGATTACACATTTTTAAGGTCTTAATCACATTACATTTAACTTGTATGCCAATTCATGAACACGCTATCTTTGTAGACCATACCTGCATGGCTGCAGCTGTTTCTCTAACTTTGTCAACTTCTCATATTCAGCATTTGTTGGGAGGGCCAGATTGTGTTTCTGCTGAGACAGCGTTGTGTGCAGTGCGTCTCTGTTGCGCCTCACACGCTTGATCATTTCAAGGGTGGAATTCCACCGAGTTGGAACATCTTGCACGAGTTGCTCCTGATCTTGTCCAAGGGAGGCTTGCTGGGCATTCAGCTCGCCTCAGTTGGCCGGACTGTGTTTGAAATGTCCGACCACTTTACGGCACTTGGCCAGTGCACCATCAAAACCACCTTCCCGAATGACATTACAATAGCTCTCTGTACACCATGTGCAACACAGGGCACATGCTCGAATGGCAGTATCTGCGACGTCGAGAAACTGCCTGGCACACGCTTCGGCAAAGTGACGCTCCTCTGTTTTCATCACACCTAACGGACAGACAGATCAGAATAAGTTCACTAGTAGTAGTAGTAAACAACTAGCAATCATCAAGAAGCAAACATAATGTTGTGGTGATAATTCATGGTGTTGTGGTAATTAATAAGTAATTAAAATAAATAATGTAATTTAAAATTCAGTGTTGGGCAGTAGCTTCACTACTTGTAGCTAAGCGAGTAACTAACTACAATTCTCAGTAGCTTGGTGGTAGCTTCACTATTTCTTGACTCTGAAGTAACTTTTCAGTCTTTTCACTTCTGGGTGTTATAATTGATTTACCTCGGGTGTACTGTGGGCAAGACGGTTTTATTAGCAGGCTAGCATTGCCCATTGACTTGCGCTAGCCTAGCACGAGCGAACTCTGCAACTAGAAGGACTGAATGAAATGTGTTGAAAAATGTCTCCAATGGTAAAGAACAACAAGGCTAACTTGGGAATCAGGCCCTATGTCCAAAATTCCGAATTACCCCCTTAACTTCTTGAAGTAGCTTGGCCACTATTTCTGGGGTATTTTTGTGGCTAAACACAGCGCAGCCATTTGTAGTATAGAGAATATCCCTGCAACATACTTGAACTTGTAGGCCTATCTTTGGAATTTTGAGACTTATTAATCACAGATTCAATCCAAATTTGCAAGAAAAAGTGCAGACAGTACAATGGTAATTACATAAATTATGGATTTATTAATTCACCCATAAACAGCAGTTTACCCATGTTCCTTCTCTGCGATCACGTTTTCTCAAATGAGGCCATGAAACCCTCTCGGTTACAGGAACATTTATTTAAAAAGCATCCGGACAAGGCATCCTAAGATCCGGCGTACTTCAAGTCTCTGAGGGATCGGCATTCAAGGCGTCCCACAGTCAACACCCTGTTCGCCCGGAACATCACCAAAGTGAAAGCGGGTTGTTGGCCTCTTATAACATAGCTTTATTAATTGCTAAGTCTGGCCTACCGTTCACTGTAGGTGAGTCTCTGGTAACTCCACCAATAAAAGAGACTATCTCCCCAGTCATGGAACGGGACGCTGCGCCAGTCATCAAGGCCATACCGCCCAGCAATGATACTGTGGCCCGACGCATACGGGAGATGTCGCTTAACTTACTGTACTGACATTCAGGTGTTGGATGAACTGACTGATGGCCATCTGCTGGTTTACTGGGACCACTTGATGGCAGTCAAGGCCGATATGGAGGTCCGTTTCAGAGATCTGGACCAGTTAGCCGTCCCCAATTGGGTGATGGAGCCGCTCCAACACGATGCCGCCACTAGTGAGGAGGCTACGACGCCAAGGCAATGGCAACGTTCCGTAACTCGGGTTGGCGAGCTTTGTGGCTCACCCATGGCCAGCGTTTCCCTCAGTTGTGGGAGAGAGTCCACCTTCTGCTCCTCGCTTTCCCCACATCCTATCTTGTGGAGCAGGGCTTCAGCCAAGCTCTGCACATGCAGTCAAAGTACCGCAACCGCCTAGACCTGGTTAGCTCTGGCGCTCTCCGGTTGAAATTGACCTCACAATGTCCAGACGTCAAGGCGCTGGCAGCGGGCCACCAAGCACAGGGCTTTCACTAATTTTGTTTTTGTAGCCCGTTTTCGTCATTCCTCTTGCAGTTGTTCATTTCCAGCTGCTCCATACTCTCCACAAATAGACTGTTGCATTTAGAATACCTTATTAGGACTCACGCACGCGATCTGTTTCATGATTGGTTCATGATAGTTAACTGTTCCCTTGATTATTCAGGTGACGTGCATGTGTTGTTCACGTAATGTGCACATGATTTTTGTTGACACGTCTTGTAGCCTACATTTAATGTTCCTTTTGATTTAAAATAAATTACATTACAACCAATAGTGATGTGGTCGTGTTTTTTTTCTTATCCAACCAGCCTCCCATCTGCTTAATAAAACAGGGAATATTTTTTTGTGTGGGTGGGGGCGCCAGAGGATCAGAGTAAGGTCAGGGGGGCGTTTGCTCAAAAAACGTTGAGAACCACTGCTCTAGCAGGATCGTAAAGCCAACATAAAAGTACAATCAAATTTGAAAAGATAAACCCTACATTCAGTCATTCATACTGTATAGAATCTGATAACCCCTACATTCAGTCATTCATACTGTATAGCTCATAAACCCTACATTAAGGCAGCCTTTTTATGGAAAAAATCATCACAATTATTTTGTTCAATAATTAAATCACGATTATTTTTCAGTTAGAAAACATGATGCAATGTTGAGCATTTCTCTCCAAAAAATACTTTGTTACTGAGAACTTAAACAAAATTGTCAAATAGAAAATGTTGAAATAGAAAATAATTTACAGTTATATGTATCCAGCTGCAATTTCTATAAAACACTTAATGATTAAAATAAATAAACCTATAAATAAATAGTTTGAACTCGATTATATTAGTTTGGTGATTGTTTGATGCTAAAATCGAAATCGCATAAAAATCGATTGCGCTATGAAGGAATTGTAAACCATTCCTTCGGATTCCCTATCCTTGCACACGGATTTACACATCAAGGTATTTTTTCTACCATGTGACCCCAGAAGGGCTCTGTTAAAATTACGTTTTCCTCAAATTTTGCTGTATTCTATGTCGTGACAGCCTATCAACATCAATCCCTGGAGTCCAGTTTAACCTCAAAATGAAAGAGAAAGTGATTGTTGCCGTTTGCGGACTCCTGGAGCTCTATCTACATAATATAATGCATAATATCCTGTCCAAAAGCTGTGGGTAGAATATTCTACACTCGTGCTCGCGAGAGCACACAATTTTGACCGCGCAAATTTCAAAACACTTGAGGATATTGGAGGAGGAGGAGGAGGAGGAGGGGCTCTTTTGTGATTGTCAATCATGGCCGAGATAACCACCATTGCAAGTGGTTTGTTTATGGTTCATAACATCATCCGTAGAAACACACAGCTTTTGGCACTGATATTGTATATTATATTGTACAGATATTATATAGATATAAAGCTCCGGGAGTCCGCAAACGTCAACAATCACTTTCTCCTCCATGTTGCGATTCACTCTGGACTTCAGTTGGCTGTCATGAAAAAGCATCACGCGAAATTTGCGGAAAAGTTAACATTTTCAAACTGAGCAAAGTGTTTTCGCTAGTAGAATCACACGAAATGCGCCTCATTCTACCATTCCACCAGGATGTTCCTGCCGCTTCATTCGAGCCATTCACGCCACAGCTTTTTCAGCTGAAAAATGTGCATCTAAACACACCTTGGAATCGACTTTGTATGTATTCGTGCTGCTCCTTCATCGTGAACGCACCTTTCTGCGAGTAGAATATTTGCTTGGCTTTTGGTATGAACGCACCTTAAATTGTTTTGATGAGGCTATTAATGATGTGGAAAATATCAACGTTCAATCGCCCTCAGACTGCAGCCTATGTAGCATACTCCTTTATAACTATTCTCTTCTCTTCCTCACCTTTCCCGCAGACATGTCTACTAAGGTTGCCGTGGTAACGGGCAGTAACAAGGGGATTGGTCTAGCCATCGTCAAGGCGTTGTGCCAGCAGTTTGAGGGTGTGGTCTACGTCACCGCCAGAGACATGTAGGACCACTGGAAGATAATACTGTACTGCTTGTGATAAAGCATTTGATAATTACCTCTTTATTTGTTTACACCATTTAAAACTTTTCTGCATGTATTTATTTTGAATATTTATAAGTTCGCCAGATAAGGCACAACTACATAATATACTTAGTTACATCTGTGTAATAGTGAGAAACATTGGATCTTCTTATCTTTACACAGTACAGAGAACAAGGCATATTCAGCGATATTGTAGATATGTGCAAAAATCGCAGTGAATCGCATGTTCGGTACTAAAACATCTAATATATATATATACATAAGTGTAGGCCTATGCAATTGGATATAGAAAATGTATTTCCACATTTTGCAAAAAACATGACTTTCAAAAACAAAAGCCATGATCGCAAAGTGGATTTGCATTGACTTTGAAAATTTGACCCAATTTGGTCAACAAAGGGCTGAATATAAATGAATCTCAATAAATCAAAAGTGAGTTAGAGTTAGTTTGAGGCATTTTTCTGTGGTTCTAGTGGACGTGGAAAGGAGACCGTGGAGACCTTGGTGTCGGAAGGACTCAAACCCATGTTCCACCAGCTGGACATCAATGACCTCAGCAGCATCACGGCGGCAGCAGCGTACTTCAAAGACAAGTACGGAGGTGTAGATATTCTGGTCAACAATGCTGGGATAGCATTTAAAGGTACTGCTGGTTAGTTTCTTGTGCAATATTGTGTTATTATTTTCATTGTCTTCAGCAGGGCAATTGTGACAAACCATTTCCTTTGTGATTAATAAAGTACTCTGAATCTTAGTTGAATCAGATTCTGAGTACTAGGGCGTTATAATATAATTAGGAAAATATCCTAATTATATTATGCAAGTAAGGTGTCATTTGAATGTCCATTTGTGTTGTCACTTACGTAACTCTGGAGGTGTAAAGAGAGATCAGAAAAGGGCAAGGGAGCAGATTTAGTCACTAAACAACCCCAAAATCGTCCCCTATTTCTATATTTAGACACTGACAACCCAAAAATCCTCCCCTATATCTGTCTTCCCTGCCTCCCTACATTTCAACACCCTTTGGAAGAGTTGTATTCAGGTGCCTGTGATTGACATTCAAGATGGTCAGAAATAAGCTGGGAGTAGTCTTAAAGTCTTCAATGTCTCTTACAGAGTCAGGCTTATTAAACTCTAAACAGATATTCTCCTGTCTAAATATATTATCATTTTCAATCGTGTTCTTGTTATTCTTGCTTGGAGCAGATACAACACTGTTTGTGTACTTACATGTAACTCTGTTTACATCTTGTTATGTAGGAGCAGACACAACACTGTTTGTGTATTTAACTCTGTTTACATCTTGTGTTATCATAGAAGCAGACACAACACCGTTTGCCGTGCAGGCAGAGGTGACGCTCAAGACCAACTTCTTTGCCACCAGAGACATGCTGACCCACTTCCTCCCACTTGTTAAAACTGGAGGTACAGCTAATAAACCACATGGCGGCATGGGGTGTGATAGAATGCTATTAATAATATATATTATTTTTTTTCATATATGTGTGTGTGTGCAGGTCGTGTGGTGAACATCTCCAGCTTTGTCGGCTCCCGTACCTTGAATCAATGTAGCCCTGCCCTCCAGGAGCGTTTCCGTAGTGAGGACCTATCAGAGGAGGAGCTAGTGGGACTGATGCAGCGATTCGTTGAGGAGACCAAGAAAGATGAGCATAAGAAGGGGGGCTGGCCCAACACTGCGTACGGAGTGTCCAAGACCGGTGTGACTGTAAGACTGATAGGTTTCTCTGCAATCCATGGATATTCCAGCACTGGGTCCTGATTGGGTCCTTATGCGGGCCCCTAAGGGTTTTTGAATTATAGCCTTAACTGCTAACCCTGAAAAAGGGTATAAATTGAAGATACCAAATATGCTAATGTATGTGTGCAGCTCTCTCTCTCTTTCTCTTAAAGGAATAATGCTGAAGAGAGAGAGGACAGAGCGATGGACGAGCAGAGAGTTGAACAGTCTAACATTTACCGTTTTAAAAGCAGTATTACAGACTAACATCTGAAGTCTAATGGCTTCAAAGAAATGGTCCAGTGTATCAATCCACTTTTAGGAATAATCCACCTAACCCTATCACCTACAAAAGTACAAACATACAAAACTCTAGTCAGAAATCAGTCAGATAGTTTCACGCAAAGAGTTGAAACATCGTCAAGTAGACGGTCAGTGAGTTAGACATCCATTCAGTCAGAGTTTAGATCTAACAAATGAGCCTGGCCTCTGGAGACCATCGAGTGGCGAAGTCACGCCCCTTCCGGTAGAGCCCATGGGACCTATGAGATCGAAAATATGAATGGGTTTCAATGGAGAGAAAGTAATCATTTACAATTCACACAAAGAGTTGAAACATCGTCAAGTAGACGGTCAGTGAGTTAGACATCCATTCAGTCAGTTTAGATCTAACAAATGAGCCTGGCCTCTGGAGACCATAGAGTGGCGAAATCTCGCCCTTTCCGGTAGAGCCCATGGGACCTATGAGATCGAAAATATGAATGGGTTTCAGTGGAGAGAAAGTAATTATTTTCTGGTCCCAGTCTTTATATGCCCCGGATTACACATATGTTGTTTGTGGATTTAAATGATAATTTTTCATGCAAAGAAAACTCGAAGTTTGATAATGTTAGGTTTTTTCCATGGGGCGGATGAAAGCATCAAAAGAGTTGAAAACCATTATAAGTTGGGGCATGTGGAGAGTTTCAGTAATGCCGATGGGGAGATTGTTGGTCTTGTCCACGCCAGTCGCAGGGAGCGTGACGGCACACACGAGACATGTAGTCTTTCTCAGTGTTTTTTCTACAGCCATTAACTGAACAATTGCACAATGAACGATCAAACTCTTGACATGAAAATTTTTCATTTAAACCCACAAACAACATATGTGTAATCCGGGGCATATAAAGACTGGGACCAGAAGATAATTACTTTCTCTCCATTAATATTTTTCGATCTCATATTTTTCGATCCCATGGGTTCTAACAGAAGGGGCGTGACTTCGCCACTCTATTTATATCTTTCCTTTGTTCTTTCCTTCTTTTTATCTGTATATTTTTTTTATTTTCTGTATTTTATCTCCAGGCACTCTCTTTTATCCTGGCCCGCAGACTGTCCAGGGAGAGACATGGAGACAAGGTCACTATATTACAACTATATCCATATCTAGTAATTTCTCCATATTAATCCAAAGTTCATAGCATATTCAGTTATGTTCTGTGTTCCACTGCCCAAGTGTGCCTTTATCCTGTTATGCCTTCCATAACACTCGGGTAACATCTGATCCATGTTGGTTTTGTGTTCATCACGATAGATTTTGCTCAATGCCTGTTGCCCAGGCTGGGTGCGTACCGATATGGCCGGCACCAAAGCCCCCAAGTCACCAGAAGAGGGCGCTGAGACTCCAGTCTACCTTGCTCTGCTCCCCCCTGATGCCAATCAGCCCCATGGGCAGTTTGTGTCCGACAAACATGTGCAGCCATGGTGAAAAGGACAAGACACCAGTGTGTTCTTATAAAAAGTAAACAATATTACATCTCCAACAATTTGATTTGAATATTATGGCCTAAGACAATTATAGCAACTAATCTGTTTCCATAGCCATCATCACTTTTGTTTCAAGAAGTATGGTTTTGTAGAACATATGTTTCTTTAGTATGTCCAACACTAACCTGAACAGATTTTAAATCATGTTTATGCTTTTAATAAAATTTGAATTTCCTTTTCTCATTAGCATTTTATTCTGTGCAAGAACAAAGAAAAGTACACTGCAAATAAAAATATACATTGATCCAAAACCAAACATGGGTCAGTAAATCTAAATAGCGGTTGACCTTTGTATGCGTTTGTTGCAGGAGGCAAGATTGCCCGAGGCACTCTGTCTTTTCGTCATAGTCTAACTTGTAAAACCTCACAATAAGGGCACGTTAATTAACCTTAATGCAATAATAAACATTATATAGCATGAACACAGCTTTAGGGTAAAAGGTTAGTGGGTTCCGGTTAATTCTATCAGATCATTTATCAATGAATACCTTAACGTGAACATCATTAGTAAATTATTACTAAACACATTATAAGTGGTTATTACTGCATTAACTAATGGTAAATCATTGTTAATTAATGTACCCTTATTGTAAAGTTACTGTTTACCGGTTTTATTTGCTTTTGAGCTTTTACCTCAAACTTTTACCTTAAACTCAGACTTGTTTAGTCAAAGTTTCAACACAATATTTTCATGTCATAATGAGACCCCAGCCAAATTAGTTCCTGCTCTTCGTCAGCAGAATCAGTTTTGAGCCATCATCGAGATGATCCTCCTCAAGTAACTAGGGCCTTGAGCTCTTCCAAACTTTTTGATGAGATCTGGCTGTAGAGGGTGTGTTCCAACTGCTTCATGAAGAGCTCATTCTTTTCTACTCATAAAACCACAGGACATCATGTGTCTATTTGCGCCCCGGTTTTCTTCAAGTGTCTCTAAATGGCTAAATCATCAGCCCTGGTTCGGCTGCTGGTCCCGCTGGTCTTGCTCAATCGCCGCTTGTCCTTCTGGAAGAAAACTCCACTGGGGCTTGGTACTGGGAATCCTGTTTTACTGTACTTGATCTGAGGAAAAGATGCCTCCTTGTTGGAACAGTCCACCCCTTCATTCTGGAAGCCACCGTCTTGCATGTGGCCACAGTCTCCAGTCTGTCTTTCATGCTTGTAGCAGGTCATCTGAAGGAAGTTCTCCTCCACAGCCATCTTATGCATCTCAGCAACCATGTTGTCAGAGTTCTGCTGAGTGGCCAATCGATGGTTGGGAAACGGGAGAGGTAGGTAATGTGAAGAACCAATCACACACTGGTTGAAGTCAGGAGGTGGAGTTAATGGTGTTGGCAAAGGTAACTCCCTATTGCAGGGTGATATTCTCCCCTTGGTGATGATGTGCCTGAAACAGAGGGTAACATTATTTTTTGCCACAGAGGGTAACATTAATCTTTATCTTGAGAACACAAACACACACACACAGGCTACCTGATGCAGTGTCTCCATGCTAGATGCTGGAGTTCAAGCACACTGAGTGCCAGTGAGACCACAGACACAGCCAGCATGAACACGATGAAGACGTTTTTCTCAGTGGGTCGGGAGATGTAGCAGTTGACCGGGTGAGGACATGGCCAGGCCTGGAGAGATAGAGATACATAGACGGGTAGAGAGACAGACATAAAGACAGTCAAAGACAGACAGACGGATGATCAGAACAAGGATAACAAGATATTACCTGTGCCATTCCGTCTGTCCTGTGTCTAACTGTTTATTATGAATGATTTGAAATTTAGTGTTTTTAATACCTGGCACATGAAGAGAGGATGGAGGAAAATTCCATACATGAAGTACTGCAGACACAAGAACACCACCTGCCAGCAAGAAAAAATAGCCGTTTGAAATAAGGAAGACACATCAATCAAAACCAAATCTGTCTATAATATCCAAGTTTGAGGTTTGAGCAGAGCACCACACGAAGTGATGAGCGGTCTCTTTGTCCACAGTACAACCTTTTTGTTTTATAAAATGTATCATCAAATATCCATAACTTATATGTCAGTGTTCTCCCCTGACCCCAGACACGTGTCAGGTGACCCCCCGTGTGAGTTAGAAATAAGCATCTCGGGGTGCAGTCGGTCAAGGTCAAGGTTCAACTTTATTGTCCCTCTGGGGAAATTTGTCTTGGGCACAGTGCATCATTGCTTTCTTAACATACCGGTACACAGAATACAAAAGAACAAAAAACACAACCACAGACACAAACACAACCAGACAAACCAACATTTTAACATCGAGAACATGGAGCTTGATAGACTTAAATTGCCCCTTGCTGTATAACAGAATCTACAGTATGGGGATAAAGTGCAATTGTTTATTGCACTAGAACTTATGGATATTGTGCTATGTGCTAAAGTGCTTGGTTCTAAAGTGTTATGTGCTAAAGTGCTAACCTATTTATTGCACATTATTCTATTGCACATTGTTCGTCAGCTTAATGGAGTCTTGGACAAATGATAATTTTAAGGCGATTCGATTTGCAAAAGCGGCACACAGATTCTTCTCCCTGATGGCAGGGTTTCATATTCAGAGAAGAGTGGGTGTTGGGAGTTGGAAATTATTTAGGGCTCATATTCTTTCCTCCCTACGATTATCATTGCAGTTTTGTGCATGCCGGCCAGTTTGCTTCTTAGCTTAACGGTTAGGTTGCCAGACCATGAAGTGATCCCATATCTAATGATGCTCTCTACAATGGCACGGTAGAAAATCATCATGATGTGGCTGCCTTCGCCGTACAATCTTAATCGTCGCAAAAAATACAACCTTTGTTGCAGTCTATTGCACAGGTTGTCAATATTTGTCTTCCAACGAGAAGATTATCAATATGAACCCCTAAATACTTATATGAGGATACCTGGGTGATTCCTGATTTTTGATGGCCACTGGCTCATTGTCAGTCACTTGCCTCAGATCCAAAACCATTTCCTGCGTTTTGGTCACCATTTAGAATAAGATGGATTGTGTCACACCACTTAATAAATAGGTCTTATCTCATCCTGGTTCACAGAGGTGTCCATTTCCTTGTGTAGAAGGCTCAGGAGCACGGTTATCATCCGCAAATTTGACCATATAGTTGTTAGGGTGCACAGTCCTAACAATCATTGGTGTAACAATGTAAACAGTGTTGGTGATACAACCCTGTGGGACTCCTGTGTTGCAGTGATTGGTGTCTGACAGGTGTTCTGTTGACCTTCACTTGCTGTGTTGTTAGTTAAAAAAGAGTGAAACCATTTGATCAAGGTGGTGTTTACACTCATGTCTTTGAGCTTCTCTAAGAGTATGTGGATTTGCACTGTGAAAAAATAAAATAAAATAAAAAGCTGAGCTGAAATCAACAAATACAATTCTAGCATAAGATTTTGTGTTCTTAAAGTGCTTGGAAATTAAGTGCAAGATGCAAAGGATTGCATCATCAGTACTGCATTCCTGCTTACACGCAAACTGGTACACGTCTAACTTTTGGCTCGACATCCTTCATGAGCAGTGAAAACAAATTTTCAAAACATTTCATAACAATCGAAGTGAGGGCCAAGGGACGGAAATCATTGTTTACTGTGGCACAGGGCTTTTTAGGCACTGGAGTTATAATTGACTTCTTTCACAGTGCTGGAACTGTGTGAATGTTTAGTGACTGAATATTGGACACCATGCTGTTGTTAGTTCCTCTGCACAGCTTTTGAGCAAAAAAAGCTGGCAGCCGTCAGGCCCTGCGGCCTTGCCCGTACGTACTCTACTAAAGAGATGGCGGATGCTGTCCGGGTCGACTTCCAGGCAGCAGGTGTCATCAGTGTCGTGCAGGGACCTGCGAAACCCTGTCATACTCCTGAGAGAAGTTTTGACGGTCGAATCTCAGGTAAAAGTCATTCAGCTTGTTTGATTTTTTGGTGCTCGTCCAGGGTGATTATTTGTTTCTTTGCAGGGTTCATATTAGTGACTGTCAAACATACCTCCATGATGCTCCGTATGAGAATGCTGAGGATGTAGGTTCGTAGCAACGCCCCCCCTAAGGTGGATACGCCCTTTCTCTCCTCTTGCTCCTCCCTACTCCTCCATCCTGCTCTCCCTTTACATTCCTCTCTCCTCCTTTCTGTCCTCCTCCTGGGTCATCCTCTCTGCCTCCACCCTCCTCTTGGATCTCCGCTCTCTGCTCCTCCTCTTCTCCTCGCAGCGTACGATGTGCATGGCATGGACCATGTAGATGAGACGGGGCGTGGACACAAACACCTATCTGGAGAACCTGGTGGTGAGGGACACGTTGAGGTAAGTACAACAACAAAATGGTTCACCTTGAAGCAAGGCTAATTATCAAGAAGCATGTTTGGACGTATTGTTGAAATTTGTCATTCAGCAATCAATAATATATAATTCAATAAATGATGAAAACATTCTGATTCCTGTGTGGCTGTTGCCGGCCTGTAATAAGACTGTTCTTCCAAATATCCTACTCTTTCTTCAAGGAAGACTCCTACTCTAAATGTAATCAATAGGAGGCTGTAACATTAAGGCATTCTTTTCTTCTAGCCATCATAAAAATTATAACATTAAGGCATCTATTGATGGGATCTAGTCTAAAGTCTTGAATCAGATTCAATTTTCCTCCTATAGGTTAAGGCAGTGGTTCTCAAACTATGGCACGCATACCCAGCGTTCACGCTAGACTTTTTCTTGGGCGGACAAATGTCCAACACTATTCCAGAATATCGGACATTTGGAATATCTTCCGGACGTTATTCACTAATAATTAAATAATCACCACATAAGTCCACATTTAAACGAAAAACGACACAAACTAAGTTGTTTCAATAAATGCCATTTATTAAATTAGCCTAGGCAAAAAAACATAACAGCCATTCTCGGCAAAATGGTAAACGGGTAAAAAATTATTCATTCGATAATTGCAATTCTTGCAGGCTACTTTTGGCGCAACTTCATGGCATGGAAGTGCCTCCGCTGCTCGCGAAAAGTTGAGTCTTTCAAACCCCGGCCCAAGGCTCGATATGCGCATCAGCCTCATCTTTTCCCCAGATAGGCGGTTTCTGATAGATGTTTTTAATCCTGTTTTGGAGAGAAAAGGCTCGTTCCGCAGGAACACTGGACACGGGGATTGTACTGGCGATTTTGGCCAGCTTTGCCCAGTCGGGAAAGATTTGTGCGTTCACACCAACGCGACGGGCGACAAGATCAAACTTCTTTCTTTCTTTTCTCGGACATGCGGGCCGTTTACATTTTATATATACCGGCCATGCGTGCGTGCAATCAAGGGCGTCAGTTTGTTTTTAGAAGTGGTGGGGACAATAACCATAAGCTTGAGTGTGGTTTGAAAAGTGCTGGGTACCCTTATGTAAGCTATTCATCAATTCAATGCTGCATTACAATATGCTCTACAGTGTATTGTCAGGTGTTGAAGGGCTGGCCCGAATTATTCGAATATTCGAATACTCGTTCGGGTATTCGAAATATAGGGAGTATATAGGGATTATTAATGTTGTTTTTGATGGTGTTTTTTTCTGGAACGAGTATTCGAACTATTCGCTCGGAAAAACCAACGAGTATTCGAAGCCTGAAAAAATGGCATTCGGGCCAGCCCAAGATCCTATTCGAACAATAAAAGTTTAAAACCACAGTTTGTGATTTGGCTTGTTTTGCAAAACGGCGTTGGAAACACCAGGGTATTGGCTCGGGATATGTAGGCCTAATACTAATACACACAGGACAAAGAACAGTGTTGGCAATTTAACACTTATCTTGACATCAACAAAGTTTACCAGACAAACAATGCCAGACTGTAAAGGCGCCTACGAAATGAAACGAGGTACTGAGCATCAGCCTTTTGAATACGAGGGCTGCTGGTAGCGTATGTTATGCTGCATTAAAAAAAGAAGAAAAAGACAAGCGCCCAGAGGAGAATTGCATCTGCCAAATCCTGACCACCAGTAAACACTTGCGAAGGACCAATGTACGTTGTCGTTACAACATCATAAGCAAATTGTCCGCAAATAAAATCCCCTACAGTTTAGGATAATCACACAGGTTATGCGAGAACATATTTATGTCAGGATATAGGCCTACCAGGCTCCAAGTCGTCACATATCTCAATCAGAAAAAACAACTATAACCACATTGGCATAGCAATCGCACCATGTGTAGCTGCTACTAGCTGCCATCTATATATACAATGCATACTAACTGGAGCACCAACCAGAATCAGATCACAATCGCTTGGGACCGTAGGTAACCTTTGGCCAGGTCATCACGAGCAAACAGAACCAGCAGCAAAGTTTACGTAAACCAATGTCTTACCTTACGTGGCCCTCCACACAGTGGCGGGCCGTACTATTAGGCAAACCAGGCATTTGCCTGGAGCCCCGGGCCCCATAGAAGGTTTTTGGGGCCCCCAAATTTTTTTTTTTGATTGATTTATTTATTTATTTTTTACCTTTATTTTTCCCGATAAAACATTAAGAACAGTTTCTTATTTACAATATTGATCTGGTCAAGAGGGCCCCAATGCATATATTTTGTCCCCATATTTATTATTTTTATAAAAATCTCTTCACAATAGTAGCATCGGGATGTCTAATTATTACTCATGTTTTGACGATCTTTCCGTGTGCACCCCCCTTCAGTCTGCACTACATGGACTATTCCATGTTACGCGCATCACGCTCATCATGCGTATGCGGAAATTATGTCAAATTCAAAACAGTAAGCGGTAAGAGAGAGAGAGAGAGAAATCGAGTGAGACATAAATCGAGTGAAACATGAAGTGATCGTATGAAAGCGGGTCACATAAAAAGAAAGACCAAAGGCAGGACTTTCTTTCAAAGCTGCCAAAGCTATCCAGCTGTTTTACAGCCACCGCAGTGGCAGCGGGACCGTCGGCGGATCAAGAGCAGCCGTCAACGTCGTTTGCTGTCACGTTACTGCTCCTTTCATTCCAAGTGGCTCTGGCTCAGCCAGCAGCGATGCTAATGACGTGTGTCAACAAACTGACGGAGATGATGCACAACTGGTAGTGAATATTTCTCACTCTCCTTCTTCCACTTTGGTTATTGAAATTTATGACAATAACGATAACAATGACTGCGAGACACATATTCCTGTGGATGACCCAGCACTCTGGCCCAAGCTGCTGTGTCTTGGGCAGGTGCACACATATTCTTGTGGATGACCCAGCACTCTGGCCCAAGGGATTCACAAAAGCATACTATTACATAGTAATGAAAAATGGTGAGAGGGTGAACAGGTCTTGGTTAGTCTACAGTGAAAGTGCAGACCGTGTTTTTTGCTTTTGTTGTTGCCTTTCTGGAAAACAAAAACAACTGAGTGGGGAAGGATTTAAAGACTAGAATAACCTTGCAATGCATCTAATCAACCATGAAAGGTCTGAAGAGCACAGGAAATATAGTGATAGCTGGACGCAGCTATCAGTGGGTTTCCAGTAGTGGTTTCCAGTAGCTCACAGCAGATAGCTGCTGTGAGCTACTGGAAACCCTCAGGTAAATGAGGACTTAGGTTAACAGTCAGTGTAATGTGTCAACATAACTAATCTTATTGTTTGTATGTTATTCTCAATTTGTAAATAGATAATTAACATTTGCATGAAAGAAGGATAGTGACTTTTGTTCATCCCTTGTATGGAGTATCTCATTATGCGATATAAGGTACTGAGACCGGTAGATGCAGGGGCCCCCAAATGACTGTTCGCCTGGAGCCCCCAAAGGGCTAAGTTCGCCACTGCCTCCACATGCAGGCTAGATGACGTATCCATATCGTTATCCAGTGTCACAAACATGCTTTTTATAGGAAGCAAAAGGACCGGCTATTTTCTGAATAAAAATGTCAATTTTCTGTCTTGAAACTTCTCCAGTGCGTTCACACCAAACGCAACGGGACGACAAGATCCCATACAAAGTGAACGTATAGACGCGTATCGGGCGAATTTTTTTGATTTGGCGTTTGGCGTTCACGAGGATTTGTGGCGCGACAAATTCGCTTGAGTTGAAATATTTCAACTTTGACACGAATTTCGCGTGATGACAGCCAATCGTCGTTCAACAGCGTGGCAACTGAGTGACATGTGTAATGTAACAGCCAATCAGCGTTCAACTGTCAAACTCAGTGCAGTGCAGTCCGGGGTGAACTGCGGCATGGAGTTGAAAGTGATTGTTGCCGTTTGCGACTCTCGGAGCTCTATATATAATAGTATATAATATAATATAATTGTATACATAATATCACGACCAAAAGCTCTGTGCGCCTCCGGATGGCCGTAGCGCGGGGAGCTCATTGAGATTGGGCTTCTCGGGAGTCGGGGTTTGTTTACCGGCGTTGCTATGGGTTCCGGTCTTGTGTGTTCCAATGGTTTATTAGGTAGGCCTATCTAATAAATGATGTCTTCGAGCGCGCCTATCGCATGATTTTAGACTCGACGATTTCGGTTGAGTGTGTGGGGATTTTTTCAGTCACAATTGGTTTGCACATTTTTAAAACTGGTGGGGACAATATTCGTATTTCAAGTAGTGGGGGGGACATGTCCCCCCCGTAATCGACGCCTATGCGTGCAATCGGCCAATGTCCGGCTATAGCCGGCTAACGTGAACACTGCGTGACCACTGGTACGCAATCAACGCGCTTTCTATGTTTTTTAGACATATCAAATTACTAGTATGAATGAAAACCAATTTAACCATGAGACCATTAAAATGGGGGTTAAAATAAGTTTGGCATTTTGTTTTTGGCATCAGCTGGTTTTATATAAGGGTTTTGCTGCTTGCAAACATCCATGATTAGGCCACAAGCTATACTGACGGCAAGATATAAGCGCTTAAATGACGAAGGGTTACACCCTTGGCTCAAAACGAGAACTATTGGAAGAGAAATGCGGCGACAGGAGGAGAATTCTTCGGGCAGTACTCTAAAATCTGTGACAGTGAACCGAGCACAGGTAGTATTTGGTGATATTCTTAGAAATTAATCCATGAAACCATCGCATCTCAAACGTCATCTTACAACAAAACACGAGTGCTGAAAGAAAAACTGAAGATTTTTCCTAAATATACATGTTGGATTGGCCAAAGTCCACGATTAAGAACAACATCATTGCACGCCTTGTCTCGCTCAGACAACAGTTCCGCGATTACTACTCAGTGACGGCCAAAGTGAATGATGAGAAACCCATTCAGCATCGAAACCTCTGAAATGCCAGAGGACTTCACTGTTGGTTAGAAGGAGATTTTAACAGAATTATCATGCGACGATGCATTGAAGTCTGCTTCAGAAGGTGGTCGTTGTTGTACTTTTAGAAACAGCAACAATGCGGATACTCTTTTTTAGGACTACGCTGTGTTGCTTCCTCCTTTCTTTGAAAACCCATATCCGTGCCATATTCCTCCCAGGTTTCTTGTTCTTTTGTGTTTTTCAGTAAGAGACTTTATGTGTTTATGTTTGGAATAAACATGCCTTTTTGGCTTTTCCCCTTGAAATTGTGTCCTGTTTGGGAGGAGGTGGTTCGCTCACCGCGCCGGGTTGGCACATATGGTGGAGAATGCGGGCAACTGGGCCACGCTACAGACTATTTTTGAGTAGATGCCAGGACCCCAATACAGCAGCAGCATGCTCCAAGATAAAGAGGCCAGCGGGAGCAGACATCTAGCTACGGACCCCACAAGTAGGGCCTTGAGTTTGAGCGTTGGTAGGTGCAGAATAGGGTCCCGCGAAGGACCCAGTCCGGTCCCGCGGAGGACCCGGTCCAGTTCAGCTGAGGACCCGGTCTGGTCCAGAAGAGGACCTGGTTCAGTGGAGGACCCGGCCAAGCTGAGGAACTGGTCCAGTCTAGCGGAGGAACCAACCTGGTCCAGCGGAGATCCCTGTCCAGCCATGACACTTGGCACTGGCCGCCCAGAGGCAACCCGATGCTTGGTCAAAGGGTGGAGGAGTGTGGCAACCCGGCTCCAGGACAGCGCCCTTGGAAGCCCAGGGGACGGGTTGTAGAGGAAGTATACCACCCATTTCCCCAAGATGGTGCCATTAAGGACATTTGAGCTGCTACATATTAAGGAGATGCGGAGCACCTGAGGAGCAGGGAGAGAAGCAGGGCTGAAATAGCCTGCTTCTCCACTCATTCAGAGCTCTCCTAGCCATGTGGTTCGTGTACAGATAGACCGGTCCTTGTGGGTGACGGGATTCCACCCACGAGGGTGGAATCCACCCATAGGACCCATAGGATTCCACCCATAGGACCGTCGATTCCTCCCAGGTTTTTCATTCTTTTGTGTTTTTCAGTAAGAGACTTTGTGTTATGCTAGGAATAAACGTGCCTTTTTGGCTTATCCCCTTGAAATCGTATCATGTTTGGGAGGAGGCACTTTGTAAATGTTGTCATTTGCTGTGTGTGTGCGTTTCAGTTCTAGTACTACCACTTTGTACAGCTGACTACCACAATAAATGATATTACTTTAAGAATAAATGTGTCTCCTGCTTGAACTGTGCATAGCTGAATCTTATTGTTATATTGCTAAACATCTGTCATAACGGTGGTACTTGGGGGGACACATTTTCTCAGGTGATATGCGATATAAAAAGTTTGAGAAACAATCGGTTAAGGCATTCTATTGATTGATCCTGGTCCAAAGTCTTAATCGGATCAAATTGAAGCTGACCCAAACCGGTCGTAGAGAGCGACAGTTCCTTGAGCAAGAGAGCGTAAGCTCGAACTGACAAAAAGCCAGCTCCTAAATGAAAACCAAGTGGGCTAGAAGCCTTCTCTATCTACAGTGCAAAGGGATTAGCTACACCATGCACCATACCCAGTATCTGATATGCGCTATTGGGAAGGCCCGGTCGTAGCAGACGTTTTCACAGCCGGGCTGGATGGTGTCACAGGTGAAGTCCTCTTGTTCGTCTCCCCAGGAAGACTCGGCCGCAGTGCCCAGGACGAGGATTCGGAAGATGAACAGAATGGTCAGCCACACCTGGAGCAGAACGGAGGAAACACAACGTCAGCCACACCTGATCAACATGGAGGAAACAACGGTAACCCTAACGCTGGCGCCACATAAGGAAAAACAACAGTAACCCTAACCCTGGAGCCACATGAGGAAACACAATGGTCAGTCAACACAACCCTAACCCTAGAGCCACATGGAGTGGCCTGAGAGGGGAGGACTTTGTTTGCAGCATTTGAATAATACAGCAGCACGGGAAGGATGAGACGGAAGCCCGAGTTTAGCAGCCGGCTGAAGTTCTGCACCTCATACACTACTCGACAACGCAATTGCCTTTAATAACACCAGCATGTTGCAAACTAAAACGCATGCAACCTCTCAACGACACTAACACTTTCAGTAATGGTGCAATGAATAAAACATGAGCACAACAGTCGCAAATACACCAAAACATTGATAAACCCCAACCTACGAACCCTGGTTTCCCAAAAACAAATGACCCAGGAGGGCCCTGAAACGTTCCAAACCCCTAGAACAGTAGAACCCCCAGAATCCTTAGCGAACCGGCATCAACGCCCGTGGTCGCTTCAATACAACATCTAATTCTAGGCAACCTGGTCTCACAGGAATCCGTGAAATGACCACGGACGCTTAACTCATAATCCGTTGAAATCCTCACAGAAACACGCCAATTTCCGTGATATGGCGACGGATTTTGCTCCAATGCAAGTTGATGACACCCAGAACTCCTCGAAGCAACGAAAGTGGTCTATTAAATTAAAGGGCCGGCAAGAATAGGGATATAGTGCCATACCGTCAATATGAATTTCATTCATATATCTAATCTATATATATAGGCTATGGTCATTTCACGGATCCCTGTGAGACCAGATTGACTCGGTCGTAGAGACGGGGATCTTTGTGTGTGTGTGTGCCCCAGAATATGATAGCTAACTGTATTCCGTTAGTTACAATTTAAATAGTTGGTATTTAGAATACAGTTACATTGTTGAAATCAATGGATTGCATGAAGATACTTCTGTTTCAGCAGTTTATTCATGCTTTCACACCAACAGCGTTTAGTCCCCTTCGTTCATGTGAATGCAACTACCTCACTTCGATGTGAACCAAATCAGCCGACGAGACCTCCCTGAACAGCTGAGGGGTGTTCCACGAACGGAGGTTTAACAAACACTGAGTTAACGCTGAACTCTAGGTTGATTTACCCTGTGCCGACTGACCCAAAGTTTTCGGGTTCCACAGCAGCGGTTATGCATTAGTTCAATCAACTCGGGGTTGGTTAACACAGGGTTGTGCGCGTCCACGCCAAAGCTAAAAAGACGTGATGTATGGATCATGGAAACCTTGATCGAAATGGCGAAACGGGCCGCTTATTTCAATGAAATGGAACTCCAGGTTCTCCTGGAGAGCTATGACGAGGAGAAGGACATTATCACAAGAAAAGGGAACGCTAAAGCCTCTGTAACCCGGAGAACCAAAGCCTGGCAGCGGATCGCTTACTGCGTAAATGCGTTAGTTACTCGTCAAAAGCATGATCCTTAATATTTGAGCCATGAATATATAAATATCCCAGTTAAGCATTCTTAAATATCCTACCACATATAGACCTAACCGCTTTCTTCTAAAAAAATATGTACTCCGATGGCTTCCAAGCGGTCAGGGGATGAAGTATAAAAATGAAGTATAAAAAACATACAAACTGGTAAGCTTTTCCCACCATCGTATTGGTATAAATTTAAATAAGCCATTTTTTTAAGCCAATCGTGAAAAGCCCTAAATTTGTCTTGACCCCGGTGGAGGAGCTGTTAATAAACACAAATTCAGGGCGCCCTGGCATGGAGGGGGTACCTGGAGGTACCTACCTCTTCAGAGAGTCAGGGGCCATACCCCACTGGTTGAATGTAGGTATTTGTGTTTTCTTTTATTTTAGATTTTTTTTGCATTTGAAGTAACACATGCAAACCATGTGCTTGCCACAGCGCATATTTCCAAATGTTTCTTTTTCTGGTAACTGGGTAGAAATCCTAAAAGTGACAATTCATCAACTTCACCGATCAAGATGGATTAGTGCTTGTAATGAAGCCGCTGGCTACGATCGAACATTCTCCAGTGGATGCAAGTCCGTTAGGACTAGGCTATTTCATACTTTATGTTGTAAGTGCCTCTCGGCATATTACTCAGACAATATTGCTCTTTGTATGATAGGAGGCCGATACAAATCTTGGATGGGTCATCTGAAAGGACTGAGATGTGCTCAGCATCTCCAACATTATAGCCTAGCCCTAGATAAAACTACCATTTGCAAAAAACGGAGGGCTACGCAAATAGTCTGGAGTGAACTGAGGCCAGGTCCTCAATTGGTAGTGTTGGCTATGTAAGGCTATTTAAATAGGCCTATATTAAAAGTTTTGCACGAGAATCTATGGCCCCGTCCACACGAAGCCGATTTCATGGCAAAACCGCAAAGGTCTTGTACGGTTCGGCCTTCCGTCCACACGAAGCCGGTGAATCCGCTGACCGAAACCGTATACTTCTGAAACCACCCTCGGAGGTGGTTTCAAATCTACCCGGTTTAGTTTTGGATTCGTGTGGACGCCTGAAACCGACTGAAACAGTAAACCATGACGTAATCGCCCCACCCCTCGACCCTCTAGCAAATGACTGTTAAGCCCGCGGAGTCACAGAACTCACAACAAAAAAGATGATGGCGGACTACAGGCTTGTAATCGTTCTGCAGCAGATCATGTCCCTTGTCGGTTTGCTAAGCCATTATTTATTGAGACTGTTGACTGACTGTTTGTTTGTGTTGTTAGTGGTTCGGGGGGCAGCCTTTATGCGCATGCTCGCCTCTTCTTATTTAATCTTCTTCTGGATTTCTGTAGCAGAAGCAGCGCCCCTTATGGGCCTGGCATGTGTACTACAGCGTTTCTACAGATCTACCCGGTTTCGCTTGACTCCGTCTTTACAGAGATACTCCGAAACCGGATAGATAGAACGGTTTCGGCTTCGTGTGGACGGGGCCTGAGTCTCTCCACTCCAGCAGAAAGTCATCCGATATGCCAAGATGTCGAGCCGTGGTCTTATCAATCGCTCCCGGTGGATTGCACGTATAATTTGCGCTCCGATATCAGCAGTTCTCATCAAAAGGGCATGCCATTGTGAACACATGAAATCTGCGGTGAACGCAGGTTTAAATACCCAAAACTGGGTTATGTTTCAATCTTAACCTGCGCAAAACCTGCTCCGACCAGGGGGGTACTCCACGAACGGAGGTTTAACAAACACAGAGTTAACGCTGAACTCTGGGTTGAGTGAGCCTGTGCCAACTAAACCAGAGCTGTCGGTTCCACGGCACCGGTTATGCATTAGTTCAATCAACACAGGGTTGGTTAACACAGGGTTGTGCGCGTCCACGCCAAACCTATAAAGACGTGATTTATGAATCATGGAAACCCTGATCGAAATGTTGAAATGGGCCGCTTGAAAGTGAAAATGTCACGTTGTCCTGGGAACCGGATTTTCAGTTCTAAACAACCGAACGAGAGATGGCGTTTCCCATTGCTTCCATGTGTCGTTTCTTTCAAAATGAAAATAAATCAATTTCAAGAGGTGAAAATCACTACCAATCGAAACATGTCGAGGCGTTAATGTATTCACTGCACGCTACTGTGGAGAAGGCTATTTAAATACATTAAAGATTTGCGTGAGAATCTATATCTCTCCAGCAAAAAGTCATTCGGATTTAGCCGTGGTCTTATTAATCGCTCCCGGTGGATTGCACGAATAATTTGCACTCTGATATCAACAGGGCTCTCATCAAAAGGGCATTGTGAACACATGGAATCTGCGGTGAACGCAGCATTAAATACCCAAAACCGGGTTATGTTCCAAACTTAACCTGCGCAAAACCTGGTCCGACCAGTGGGGTGTTCCACAAAGCCGGTTTTACCACATAACCGGGTAAGTTAACCCAGGGTTTGCTGTAACCTAGGTTTTCCGTTCCAAAAGGATCACGGTATGTTAGTTGCTATAGAAACATATGCTCTGAATCAAACCTGGTCGGAGCAAATTTTTTGCGCAGGTTAAGTTTGAAACATAACCCGGTTTGGGTATTTAAACCCGCGTTCACCGCAGATTTCATGTTTTCACAATGGCATGCCCTTTTGATGAGAGAACGGCTGATATCGGAGCGCAAATTATACATGCAATGAATCCACCGGAAAGCTATTGATAAGACCACGGCCACATCTTGGCATATCAAATGCCTTTTTGCTGGAGTGGAGAGATAGGCCTATAGATTCTGGCGCAAATATTAAATATATTTAAATAGCCTTACATAGCCAACACTACCAAATGAGGACCTGGCCTCAGTTCACTCCAGACTATTTGCGTAGCCCTCCGTTTTTTGCAAATGGTAGTTTTATCTAGGCTATAATGTTGGAGATGCTGAGCACATTTCAGTCCTTTCAGATGACCCATCCAAGATTTGTATTGGCCTCCTATCATACAAAGTGCCGAGAGGCACTTACAACACAAAGTATAAAATAGTCCTAACAGACTTGCATCCACTGGAGAATGTTTGATCGTTACACGCACTAATCCATCTTGATCTGTGAAGTTGATGAATTGTCACTTTTAAGTTTTCTACCCAGTTACCAAAAAAAGAAACATTTGGAATAGTATGCGCTGTGGCAAGCACATGGTTTGCATGTGTTACTTCGAAGGCAAAATATATCTAAAATACAAGAAAACACACAAACCTACATTCAACCAGTGGGGTATGGCCCCTGACTCTCTGAGGAGGTAGGTAGCCTACCTCCAGGTACCCCCTCCACCGGGGTCAAGACAATTTGAGGGCCAGATCCATGCCCCGTTTACACGAAGGGAAAACGCAGATATTTCCACGCGGTTTGGCGTCTCATTTACACGAAACGCCGTTTTTGTCACAGAAAATGATCATTTCTAAAAACTCCGGCCAAAGTGGAGATTTCTGAAAACGCCGGTTATGTGTTGTCGTGTCAACGGGGAGAAACGGGGTTTTAGGTTCTGAAGCGTCACATTATGCGCCAGGAAATGCTTAACGTCATATGAGCGCCCTATGTTTACAGTTTGTTTGTTACAGGAAGACGCTTGTGTTATTCGTTGAGCGTTCGTTGAGTGTTATTCGTTGTTGATTCTGAGGATTCTGATTGGCTTGCATGGCTTTATCCTTCTCCCTACTAGAGTTTAGATTCTCTGCCCGAGCCCGAGCCAATATTTCCCACCACTATCCTCGGGCCGGGCCTATGATCGACGATTTTTTTATTTATTTTTATCATTGGTTTATTGGCCTAATCTGAGGAGAAATCTATGCCATAAACAGAAATATTATAGGCCTTTATTACACGGGTCTTCTCAATGCCGTGGAACGCTCCATTCACTTGCATGGGTAGTAGCCCGGTGACTTGTCAAGCCCAGCGACTTCCGTTGCTAAGCGACGTCACCGTCTTTGCGGACAAATTATTTCTCTGCTGATCAACAATAGCCACGTTTACATGGCACATCTGATCCGCATAGATTTCTATGCGGCATAGATCTGTTCCTAAAATGTGTTCCGAATGTACTGTATACATGGCAGTAACAAAAGTGTCCGTTATGTCTCTCGTGCACACCTGACACATCTCTGGACCGGCGGCGACATAATGGATGTCTTATCACTATCGGGGATTTTAAATTTGATTTTAATGAAAGCACAGCAGGAGAGAGCTTTTCTCTGCCTGCTCCTTCAATTAAGAAGGAGCAGGACAGCGCAGCAACGTCAATTTCTCGTCAGATCTTTATATTTACCCTAAGCTCCGCCGCAAACAAGAGGAATTTGGATGCGAGTCCGCAGCCAAGACTGGTGGGAGAGAGTGGTCTTACGGGAATTTAGTGACCAGGAATCCTCGAAGGTCCAATTGCGCACTACTGCAGATGCCATCTCTCTAAGTTAAGAAGTATTTTAACGTTCAGCCTGCAAAAGTACTAGTAGTAGCCTACTCATTTACAGTTATTTCGGACGCGCTCTGACACGTCATTAATAAACACCCATGTCCCGTCGCTAAGCAACCGGACACGCTTACCGGACTACTTTTACGGAGTGATAACCCTGCGTTCACACCAAAAGATGCATTTGCTGCCCGAACGTGTTGTCGCCGAAGTTTTGCGGCGCAGCAAATCAAGTTTTGCTGCGCAGCAAATCAAGTTTTGCTGCGCCGCAAAAGGTTTGCGGCGCAGCAAAGGTTTTGCGGCGCAGCAAAGCTTTTGACGCGGAGCAAAGGTTTTGACGCGGAGCAAAAGTTTTGCTGCGCCACAGTTTTGCAGCGCGGGAAGTTTTGCGGCACGGCAAGTTTTGCCCGCGGTGCTTCTGAATTCATTCACAACCATGGCCGACATTACGAGCATTGCATGTCTTTACCTGTTGTGGAAGAGGGAGAGACGCCGGAATGCCCCTCGTTTATGGGTTCATGAGACCATTCGGAGCCTGGAAGGCTGGTGCTGCCTGCTACCCAACTGGGTTTTGTTTGGGGTTGTTATTCTAGCCCTTTAGCATACTCATAGTTTAGTTTAACTGTAAACACAACTACACTACAAAATGCTGATTTGTGGGTTTTTTCGAGTTACTAAATAAATGTAACGGTAGTGAACTCTAGGTCACTCCAAGGGAGTAACACTGATTGGCTGTTACGGCATGTCACTCAGTGGCAACGCCTCAGTGGCAACGCTGTTGAACGCTGATTGGCTGTCATCACGCGTTTGCTGCCGAAAAGTTGAAATATTTCAACTTGAGCAGTATTTGACGCGCCGCAAAATACGTGAACGCGCCCGCCGCCCGTGCCGGCAGCGGGCACGGGCGTGCTGCGCTGCAAATCAGATTTTGCCGCGCCGCAAATCAAATTTTGCTGCCGGTTTTCTCGGCAACAAGTGCTGCGGCAGCAAAGCAGCAACGCGTCTCTACATTCACTTTGAATGGGATCGTGCTGCGCGGCAACTTTTTGCATCTTTTGGTGTGAACGCAGGGTTACAAAGACGTGAATCAGGCAATAAATCCACTTTCCTTGACAGCGGTGAAGTTCGGTGTGCTTAAAAGTACCGACGGAGCTCAGTGGACCAATGGCGAACTACTGCGGCTGCAGTTAAACCCCAATCTATTCGGAATATGTGTATACATGGCGATTAAAACGGACTACACCAGTGGCGTAACAAGGCAACGACGGGCCCGTATGCAGGATGTTCAAGGCGGGCCCCCCCCCCCCCCCCCCCCCCCCCCCCCCCCCCCGGGGGGCTTCGTTACGATTGTTGACGGGGGGGGGTTCGGAACGATTGTTGACGGTGGGGGGGGGGGGGGGGGGGGGGGGGGGGGGTATGGAGCGATTTTTTTTATTTTATTTTTTATTATTTATTTATTTATTTTTATTTTGGGGCCCCTGATTGGCCCGGGCCCGTACGCGCCCGCATACCCTTCTTACCGATAGTTACGCCACTGGACTACACCACCACTTCTATTCGGCATAGAATCTATGCCGAACAGATAATTGTATTCCGAATGAGGCGTATACATGATCATTTTCTGTTCCGCATAGAAATCTATGCGGAACAGATGTGTCCATGTAAACGCGGCTACTAAGAATGCTGGTAACGAATAAATTGTAAAAAGACACACCATGTGAAGTTATATTTTCGTTTTGGCAAGTAGCCGTGTAATAAGCGGGATAATGTATAGAACGTCGCCGGTCATTGGCGAAAATAAGCCCCTTCAGGGCGAAGCAAGACACCTTCGCTGCGCGTCGGTCGGTATACTGTTCACCCTGTCGGGGCTTATTTTCCCGATAATGACCGGCGTTCTATACATTATCCCTTACATATATATTTAGCAGAGTAGGCCTAGTAACAAATGTGTACAAAGTTACATAAAAAGTCGGGTTGAAATCGGGCTCGGGCTCATAATTACGGTTAATGTGTCGGGCCGGGCTCGTACAGAACGTGCACGGGCTCGGGCCGGGTCGGGCTTGATTTTCTGGGCCCGATCTAAGCTCTACTACACTGCCGCCCATACGTTTGGCATAGTTATAATGGCGCTCGACGGCGTATTTATGCGTTTTGATGTAAACGACAACTTTTTTGAAAACGATGCTGTGTGCACAATGTTATTTTTGAAAACGGAGGGGGGGAAATATTTGTTTCTATAAATACCCTGCTACGTATAAACGTGGCCCCAGTCTGCCGAATGTCTGCCTTTTCACGATAGGCTTAAAAAATGGCTTATTTAAATTTATACCAATACGATGGTGGGAAAAGCTTACCAGTTTGTATGTTTTTTATACTTCATTTTTATACTTGATCCGCTGACCGCTTGGAAGCCATCGGAGTACATGTTTTTTTAGAAGAAAGGGGTTATGTGGTAGGATCTTTAAGAATGCTTAACTGGGATATTTATATATTCATGGCTCAAATATTAAGGATCACGCTTTTGACGTGTAACTAACGCATTTACGCGGTCAGCGATCCGCTGCCAGGCTTTGGTTCTCCGGGTTGCAGAGGCTTTAGCGTTCCCTTTTCTTGTGATAATGTCCTTCTCCTCGTCATAGCTCTCCAGGAGAACCTGAAGTTCCATTTAATTGAATTAAGCGGCCCGTTTCACCATTTCGATCAGGGTTTCCATGATCCATACATCACGTCTTTTTAGGTTTGGCGTGGACGCGCACAACCCTGTGTTAACCAACCCCGAGTTGATTGAACTAATGCATAACCGCTGCTGTGGAACCGAAAACTCTGGGTTAGTCCGCACAGGGTAAATCAACCCAGAGTTCAGCGTTCAGCTCAGTGTTTGTTAAACCTCCGTTCATGGAACACCCCTCTGGTTTGATTCAGAGCATATGTTGCTATAGTAACTAACATACCGTGTTCATTTTGGAACGGAAAACCTAGGGTTACCGCAAACCCTGGATTAATTTGCCCGGTTATGTGATAAAACCGGCTTTGTGGAATGCCCCTCAGGTTTGATTCAGAGCATATGATGCTATAGTAACTAACATACCGTGTTCATTTTGGAACGGAAAACCTAGGGTAACCGCAAACCCTGGGTTAATTTGCCCGGTTATGTGATAAAACCGGCTTTGTGGAATACCCCTCAGGTTTGATTCAGAGTAAATTTCTATAGCAACTAACATACCGTCAGGGGCGCAACTGCCTACTTTCTGGGGGGTATGCAGACACATAGCAGGCGCCCCCCCCCCCCCCTCTTTGATCTGGGCACACATTTGACCCAAAACACACTCTGATATTGAATCAAAAAATTCATTTTGAGTGCACCAGGACAGATATCCGGTGTTTTCTTTAGAGGCAGCCTTTCTAAGATGCTCTGTCAGTGTAACATCATGCCGTGCTATGAGATCAAGGATACCTAGAAAATGTCAATTTCTAGGATTTCCTGCATTTTGTCCCCCTCAGTGGCAGGTTTCTCTCTGCAAGGAAGAATATGCAGTCGATCACTCGAGTCAACAGGCTCTCTGCAATTCGCTATCAATAGTTTTACCTAGGCATAAGCGGGATGCCAATTCTTTCCAATCAGATAAGCATTTATGTGGCAACCACTTCTTTCATGGTGCTTCAGTATCTTTGAAAGACACTGCCAGTTATTATACCCCACCACAGGGCGCGTTTCAGCAACTCTAGCTTCACCAAAAAGCTTACATGCAAAACAATAGACTCTGTTAGAACTGTTGGAGTACAGTAACCAATAGGGGTGGGAAAAATAATCGATTCTTCGATGCATCGCAATACTGTGTAGAACGATTCAGTCTCAATTCAGATACGATAATAATCTTCTTTTTTTTTTTTTTGGATTATTAACTTATTAACTTTTGGATTATTAACAGAGTTATAAAGTGTCAACTTTATAACTCCGTTTTTACTGGTTCTATTGACATAAAGCAAAGACTTGCATAGAGATTGAAGTAAAACAAAATAACCGCAAACAAGTTCCTTTATTTCTCTTGTTATGATTCGTTATATTGTAGGCTCCATTCTGATCAGTACACAGTTGCAAGACAACAGTAACCTGTTGTTTTACTAGTAGTAGATTTAGATAACCTGAATATTTACAAGCCTCCTATTGATACACTGACATAAAAACGACTTTCAACCACTTTGAAAAGCTTTCTTTCATCCCTGCGCACCCTTTCTCCTTCCCAATCTTTCTTTTTCTATGTTGTGACCCTGAGGGCTTTCTTCTCTGCTTCTCCATATTGAGGTACGTGTCATCAGATGACAATGCGGTTGAAATGAAGACGCTCTGGCGCTCGGCTCAAGGGCGTGTTCGAGGGGGTGCCACTGAAGCGCCGTGTGGGGAGGAGGGGGGGAGGGAGGCGAAGGAGCGGGGGGGCACCTTATCAGTGACGTCTCTCTGTTACACAAACGCTGTTAAAAACAGAAAACGCCGACTCCAATTTTTTTACTTCCATCACTTTGGCGCCCCCTCTGGTGCGGCGCCCCTATGCGCCGCATATATACCCACTTTTTGCGCCACTGCATACCGTGATCCTTTTGGAACGGAAAACCTAGGGTTACCGCAAACCCTGGGTTAACTTACCCGGTTATGTGATAAAACCGGCTTTGTGGAACACCCCACTTGTCTCGGTTCGCTTCCAAACAAACATTGGTACAGGCTTTCTTGGGAAAACCTGGCTCGACAGAGCCGCAACTCGCAATCAGAGTTCAATGGTACCACGACGCTCACTTTAGATTATATTAGTTGGACCAGATTTTCCGCTTTAGGTTCAATGCTCGTTCACATAAAAAGGGGGTTTATCGCGTCATTTGACTCACCCTTATGCAAAATAAATCGTGCGAGAGCGGTGTACTTCATCCAAGGCGAGCAGTGTATTATTATGAACAACTGAATTCAAAGTTCAAATCACAGCCAAGGGGAACACGGTTGCCCATAATATGGCTTGGGTGGCGTGCTGGCAAAAAATAGCCGACCGTGTTAATTCGTAAGTGAAAAGATTCTGCATATTGTCTAAAAAATATAATGTATAATCATGCCTTTTACCCCCATATATGTGGTGCCAGCACGCTCCTACGAACATGGGGCTAAGTCAAAAATAAATATAAAAATATTATTCAATGTGGTAAGTTGTAAGCATCCATTTGAATAATTTCAGGTGAATCTACCCTATGATTTGGTTTTCCGACTATGGAGGTGATTTTTCTTAACAATTCTCACAGCTATAATATGAATTTGTAGAATAAAAAATGCCTAGGCCTAATTGTGTCACTGACATAGCGGTTACATAAGGGATAATGGACAACACGGTACTTAACGTGCGGGGCCACCTTCGAACTTGAAACACAGACACACTACGCAACAGTAAGTGCACGGCTTCTTTGTGTAGCATTGCCTACATACGAAAATGCTTCTTGGCCAGGACTCCCTCGAAAAAGAGGTTTTTAATCTCAATGGGACTTTCCTGGTTAACTAAAGGTCAAATAAAAAATACGGTCCAACAAGGACGATCAAATAACGAATACCCTCTGATGAGAATCTGTATCTCTCATAAAGAATATCATCAGCCAATGCCAAGGGATCGGTTCTGTCCCGAAAAACCTTCTGTCTCCGGAGAGACACCTGTACGATAAGTGCGCCGAGGTCCACGGGAACACCCACAAAAGGTGACGCCATTGTCGGAGGAGGGGCTAGGAAGCTGCGCGCGCCGATGTAAGTAGCCGATCTCTGGGTATACTTATGCCGCGTTTCCGCTGCAGGGTGCGGAACGGATCGGTTCGCAAAGGCGCGGTAGGGAGGGGGCGGTATAGCCCAGCTCAGTTCTGAGGTCGCGTTTCCACCGCCGACAGTACCCTTTAAGGTAGGCCGGATGTCGATCGCCGCAGCAGCTACGTAAACATCGTAAACAACGTCTTCCTCCCCAAGAATGCAGACGAACGTCTCCATCTCCTTGTTCGCCCAAGCAAGCGTTTGACGCGACGTGTTAATTGTAAAGAATAATACCTCGAGGCTACTTTTTATTTGTTTTTATCCCCACGTCGCCCGGAAGTGATAATTCTGTCCACCAATCAACGGAGGGGGTGTGTAGCTTTAATTTCCCGTGACCCTTTCAGGCGCCTCGTCTCGTTTTCAGTACCCCAACGGAGGAGTACTGAAAACGAGGCCAAAACGGGTACAGCTAAGTCCGGGTCACGCCCACTTTTTGCGGTGGAAACGCAACCCGTACCTTTGCGAACCGATCTGTTCCGCACCCTGCAGTGGAAACGCGGCATAAGCTGAAAAGCTGCTCCCGACCAGGTTTGGTTGCGAGCATAAGTCACCATGGTGATACCGCGACGCTTAAAGAGATCGACTTTCGTGGTACAGCTAACCCAGGCTTTCAGCTCAACATACCTCGCTAACCCTCTGATCGAGCTTCGTAGTACAGGCCCCAGCTCTACAAAGCATATGCCTTTTTGGACGTAACAGGCACCCGCTCAGCCGCGCGCATTATGGGAATTATTGTCTGATTAGCGGTAACTCCAAGACTAGCAGCAAATTGTCGGACCGTCGGGGAATTTGGACAGACACCCACATAAAACGTATGCTGGAAAACACATGCCGATGATTGAACAATCTTTTCAATCATCGGCAATCTCTCTCTCTCTCTCTCTCTTTCTCTTTCTCTTTCTCTTTCTCTTTCTCTTTCTCTTTCTCTCTCTCTCTCTCTCTCTCTCTCTCTCTCTCTCTCTCTCTCTCTCTCTCTCTCTCTCTCTCTCTCTCTCTCTCTCTCTCTCTCTCTCTCTCTGATTTTATAGGCAACACCTAAAGTAACCTTCCCAACACTGTTCATAGTACTTAATTGTGTAACATCTGCAGTAGCTGCTAGCATTGCTGTACACGGGGAATGGGTTAGCCTAGCAATTGTTAGTACTTGCACTTGGCTCTATGAACATCATTACTGTACTGACAGCGATATATTGTTTCACGTCTTATGACAAATTTAGTTATTGTAAGTCGCTTTGGATAAAAGCGTCTGCTAAATGCCCTAAATTTAAATGTAAATGAGCAAAATCCGTGGCCATATCACGTAAATTGGCGTCTTTCCGTGAGGATTCCACGGATTTTGAGTTAAGCGTCCGTGGTCAATTCACGGATTCCTGTGTGACCAGGTTTGATCTAGGGCAATACTTTTAATTAATATGTGCATGAATGTGTGTTTTAACAAGTTTGTGTGCTACATATGCCTGGTACCTTGCCAACAGAGGTAGAATGTTCCTGTACTTCTTCAAGGAAGTTTCCCAGAAGGCTCCAGTCTGCCATGACCAATCAGAGGACAGCAGGGTCACAACAGCGCACTGCAATCGGTTTGGTAGTAACCTGTCGGAAGGAAGAAAAGGGTTATCTTAGTGACCACAGTATTTGTTCTCAGGAAGTTGATTGGGATACTTTGATATATATTTGCTTATATCAGTGTTAAAGTCTGGAACCACTAAATTAAAGATCCTATATCATGCTTTTTTAGGGTTAATAATTGCATTTGGGGGTACTTCTAGGATAGAATAGTTCTACAACTGTTCATTACTGCAAAACCCATATCAGCGTCTAACCCCCCTCCCGTTAGCCCCCCTCCCGTCCTGAGTAGCCCAGTTTGCTGTGATTGATGGGTACGCTCTCTCTGTTGCGATTGATCGAACACTTTGCTCATGTCTGCAAATACACACCCCCGAGAAGTTGTAAACATTGCGTGCCTCCCGGCGTTCTCTACAACGCAGCGAAATCAACATGAGGAGTTGTAACTGTAGAGATGGCGAAATCTGAGAGCTGCTGACGATCATGGGAGAGAAGGTGATGCAGTCACGTTTAACGAAGAAAGGGAAAGATGGTGGCCAACTATGAGAAAGCAGCAGGGGAACTTTCCTTGCGAGGCATTTGTCGGGATAAAAAACATGTGCTCAGCAAAATAAAGAATATGTTGGCCTTTTTGCACTTGTAAATAGTAGCCTATACTGAGATGTGGTCTACTCATTCGTGCATGCGAGTGGCTTGAATTAAAATAAAATTGAAATCAGAGTATGCAAATGATTCTAAAGACGTCTACTCTCCGTGCGTAGCCTCGCTTACTCCAATGAACTAAGAAAGCCGGCTCTATGACGAAGGTTTTACACAGGCAGGACGGTGAAATTATCAACGGGCGCAGACCAAAATGCCTCTGGACTCAATTGGTTAGTCCGACAACCAATTAGAGCAACGGAAAACATCACACATTGTGGTTGACTATGAAAAGGCCTCAACAGCTCCCATAGGGCCTGGGTCTAAACAATTATCGCCCTGTCGGACGACAACACATTAGATCAACGCTTGGGATTGACTTGACCCGGACCAGGGAAGCTAGAAATCATTCTGATGGAACGGGGGCCAGACACATGCAAGAGCAAGTAAAACATAAACTCCTAGATTTGTCTGGTTCTAAGGCTTATACAAAGGTACAAATTAAGCAGTTTTCTTAGTTTGTGGACGGCAAACATTAAGTAGTTTAGAATTTGGAATTGTAGGAGGATTATCGATGTTCCCTTGCTTTTCCCGCCATCCACCCATTTAGAGGATTGGTGTGTCTGTGCTTGCATGCGTGTGTGTATGGGAAGTTGGGTAAGTTTATTGTAATTGAAATTTGTGTAACCTTTAGGACGTCCTCTATAATGTCTCCCAGGGTTAATTGTAGTTTTAATGTGTGTAACCTTTAGGATCTCCTCTATAATGTCTCCCAGGGTTTATTGTAGTTTAAATGTGTTCCCTTTAGGACCTCCTCTATAATGTCTCCCAGGGTTTATTGTAGTTTAAATATGTTCCCTTTAGGAACTCCTCTATAATGTCTCCTCGGGTTTATTGTAGTTAAAATGTGTGTTACCTTTAGGAACTCCTCTATATGTCTCCCTGGGTTTATTGTAGTTTAAATGTGTGTAACCTTTAGGAACTTCTCTATGTTTCCCAGGGTTTATTGTAGTTTAAATGTGTGTTACCATTTAGACTAAATAAAACCCTGGGAGACATTATAGAATGTAGTCCCAGGGTTTATTGTAGTCTAAATGTGTGTTACCTTTAGGACCTCCTCTATAATGTTTCCCAGGGTTTGATTTATTCTGACGCAGGGTTCCCACGCGCCCTCTCTCTGGGAAAGGAAATAAAGACGTAGAGTAAACACTGCCACGGAAATAACACAGTCACATACCTCACATACTGTCTGTCTGTATGTCTGTGTGTGTGTCTGTGTCTGTGTGTGTGTCTGTGTGTATATGCATAGTATGTCTATGTATGCCAAATTGCATTTTTACATTTCAACATGTTCTACACAATAAAAACATGGCTGACTAAAATATCTGATAAAATAAACTATACTTTATACAGTTTTTCTTGTAACAATGTGGTCATGCACCTTTGTGCATTTTGCATTTCAAATTGCACAAATACAGGAAACAGAAAAGGGAATAATTGTAATTGGCAACTCTTGCTCTCGCTTACACACACACAAACACTTTACCTGGTTAGATGTAGAAGAATACAACAAGGAGTCCAATAAAATGAATCCAGACCAGAGGGGGATTAAGGCAGTACTTATCCAGCAGCAAAGCACAATGTATATGTTTTTGTGTTTATACCAAGCTGTTCCAGTTGTGAGAATGAAACGTACTTTAAGTCTACCAAAAAATGGAATCAAAATCAATAAATAATTACAGAAAAAAACATGAGGTCTTGTGAATGTTGAGCTTTGGCGGCGATCCCGTGTACAACAGATCTTCTCAAAGTATCGAAGTCACTCTGAGCTGTGTTCATCACATTCAAGTGCTCTGAAGGGGAAGAAGCGGCTCATTAGACAGGGAGCAGAGCTCACTCACAGAGAGTTTGACAGACAAGAAAGTTAAACAGTCTAACATTTACCGTTTTAAAGGCAGAATGACAGATGTGTCTGAAGTGTAACGGCTTCAAATAAAATGGTCCAGTGTAACAATCCGTTTAAAGGAATAATCCATCAAACACATCAAAAAGTGCAAACATACAAAAGTCTACCTTGTAGCAGACCTCGGTCCGCTAGTCTGACACAAAGAGTTGAAACGACGTTCAGTGAGTTAGACATCCAGTCAGTCAGAGTATAGTTCTGCGAAGAAACAAATGAGCCTGGCCTGTGGAGACTTTATCTCTTCTCTCTCTCTCTCTCTCTCTCTCTCTCTCTCTCTCTCTCTCTCTCTCTCTCTCTCTCTCTCTCTCTCTCTCTCTCTCTCTCTCTCTCTCTCTCTCTCTCTCTCTCATTTAGGTCCTCTGTGTGTTTGTGTTTGCCTGGATGTGAGTGGTTGTGTTGTTCTTTCCCTTTTAACGTGTGGGTGTGTGATGTACATGGGTGTGTACTCCTTGCCTCTCGACTGCACAGGAAGACAGATTGTGTTGGCATACAATGGCAGCAGGGTGCAGACCTACATTCCTTACAGGCTTTGTTCACCCAGTCAACGTGTTCTGCTTCTCTCTCCTGTACTGGTCTCTCGTGGTTGAGCTCTGTCTCTCCTGTACTAGTCTCTCTGTGGTTTAGCTCTGTCTCTCCTATACTGGTCTCTCTGTGGAGGTGGTTGAGCTCTGTCTCTCCTATACTGGTCTCTCTGTGGTGGAGCTCTGTCTCTCCTGTACTGGCCGGAGATGGGAAGGGGGCGTTTCTCTGGGGACCCAATTAGCAGACCGGTGAATGAGTGGCAGGTGCTGTCAATGGACCAATCACCTCCATCTCTCCATTCGCCAGGGCGGTGGCAGTGGGCTGAAAGCCAGTCGAGGGATCTGGGCAACAAGGTTTCCTGTTTGCAGCACAAGAAACGTGGTTTCCTGCGTGTGCCGTGTGCTCTCGCAAGTCAGAGCCTCCAGTCCTCCACTCTTGCTGTTCCCTTTACTTATTGAACCTTCATTGGTCATTCTCTTCTCCTCTTTGTCTGTCTTTTTCAAACCTTCATGTTGTTCTTGTTCTGTGGTCAAAGAAAGCAAGAAATGTAAAGCCATCCAAGAGTTATTGAACGTCCAGCAGGAACACCTTGTACCAGCGACTGGACGTTTCATAATCTATATTCAGAGTCAGAATGGAACGAAGCACGCATATGGTGCTGAAAATAAAACCAAATTTTGGCCTTCCTCAAAATTGTTTTTTTATGGATTATTAAAATAGAATAAGGATTATATTTTAATTGTGAGCCGTTGCTCCTGTGGTTACATGGATAAAAAACATGTGTTGTTTGTGGCGAGGCACATGGCAGCCTCAGACGAGCATGGGACTCTCAGTCCACCACAGATTCCCAAAATAGATGTGGCAGAATCTCAAGCCATGTTTATGCAATAGTAAAGCTTTAGGGACATTCTTTAATACTTTTGCACAAACATGTTGCACTATTAATAAATCGGCTGCCTGCCTATTTTTATTTGTCTGTGTGATCCTGGGTCTAATGGTGTGCCAATATTTAAGTTACATTCATTTAATGTTGAAATGTGTACTTATTTGTACGTATATGTTGATGTCTGACTGGTGAATGTGTGCATATGTGGTGGCATATGTGTCTGTCTTTAAGTTTTCTAGTTGGGCATGTGCAAGTTGATTGTAAAGTTTGTAATTTACAGTAAACATTGGTCAAAGTGATTTCAAAACCAGGGCAATTCTTCTATTGCCCTGGAAGCAGTTTCTCTGTTTTTGTTGAAAACCAGTTTATAGCAGGGCTTGAAGGTTTTTTGCCTGCAGAGCCGATGTTACAAGTTGACATGAAAGGGCTCTACTTCTGAGTGTGTGGTGACTGGTGCTGGTTTGTCCTGTGGGCATTGATTTCCCAATGATTCACAGCTGCATCCTCACCCAGCCCCAGTGTTCAATCAGCTTCAACCAGCCATCATCAACACATAACCCAAACCCCTTAAGAAGATAATGTAGACCATGTGACTCACACCGTAAAAAAGCTAAAGCTAAATAAAGACATAAGGATAAAACCTAAACATAAAAAAACGTCATGAAAAGATAAATCCTAGCCTCATAAGACACATAAGACCGGTTTTGTTTTGAGATCTATGTGTCTTTAGTCTTACTGAATTTAATCAAAGACATGGACACGCATTTCAACTCATTACTGTTGCTTTACTTGAATTGTCCACCTGCATGTGATACATTAAACTTGTTCCCTAATCATATTCGCAATATAACGTTCCTCTTACGCAGTACCCGACATCCCCCCTTTAATTGGACTTAAACTCTATCTCTAAAATAAATCTTTTATCTTCTTTAAATCAGGATTCTCAGTTACAAACATCTATATGCATTAACTTCTTTCAGTAACTTAAATTTAAAGGAATTTCTTCCCTCAGATCATTTATTTTGTTAAATTCAAATCATCACCCTTAACCATCAGTATTATTAAACATGGATTTCTAATCTTAGCTCATAACTGAAATTTTCAAATCATGTAACAACATTCTGTAAATGCCTGTGTTGACAAGAAGAGTCAACCATTATACTCAGTGTGAGAGACCCAACTAATGACTAAGTTTTTCTGTCTCACAGGAGCCTTTCTCGTTGCCCTGAGAAAAGGTTGAGAAGGACTGTTATGTTCAGCAGGCATAGCCAGACATCCGGAAGAGTTCATGGCTTGATGTTGTCCTGGGTATGACCCCGCACACATTCAGTCTGCTTTTCACCGTGCTGTCTTTCACCACAAATGCTTAGTCTGCTCGCTCTTTGTTGGTTTCCTAGTGGTTTTGCTCACTTTAGAAAAGTGATCTTTGCCGTTACATTTATGGCATTTCTGACCCCTAGCTGGACAATTCAGGTCAATGCCAAAGTGGTCTGTATTTCCACATCTGTAACAGCTTGGCTGATCAGACTTTCTTGCTTGTGGGATCTGTTCTCTCTGGAATTTTGCTTTGCCGTGCTTTTGACCTATAGGATTCACGCTTTCCGGCTTTGCACTTGCTGGCTCCTCCCGCAACGTTGTTACCTTCTGCTCCGCAATTTTCTCAGAGTGATGCAACTTCCTTTGTGGGAACGAGAGGGAGATCATTACCCTCCTCCAGAAGTTTACGGCGCATATAGCTTGATGAACACTGTGCACCTACTTAATCACAAATTTGGTTATCCATATCTGCATCAAATGCACAGTCCCTGTCTGCTGGTCTGAGCCTTGTAGCAAACGGTTGCACTGTCTCTCCTTGTCTTTGCAAAAGTGCATGGAACGGAAAAAAAATATTATTCCTAGCTATCACTGCAGCATCATAATCGGCACGTCTCCCTGCATTATGCAAGGTAGAGAAAATATCTTGAACATCTGGTCCTGCATGATGTAAAAGTAGTGCTTTCCTAAATTGTAAGGGTGCTGCTGGTGTGTCATCTACAACTAGGAGACCCTTTCCATCAGCAAAAAGTTCAAAAGACGTTAGCCATTGAGGCCATCTCCTTCCTGGTGTAACCGGGTTTTTGAAGCAATCAAACATCAGCATACTCACTTTGGATCAGGGACAGTATTCAGTAGGATCAGGGACTGCCAGTCTTCAGTCTCCAGTAGCATCAGGACAGCTAGTCTCCAGTATGACCAGGGACAGCCAGTCTTCAGTCAATAGGATCAGGACAGCCAGTCTTCAGTCTTCAGTAGGATCAGGGACAGCCAGTCTTCAGAAGGATCAGGTACAGCCAGTCTTCAGTCTACAGTAGGCCTAGGACAGCCAGTCTTCAGTACGATCAGGTAGAGACATTCTTCAGTCTACAGTAGGATCAGGGACAGCCAGTCTTCAGTCTACAGTAGGATCACAGTAGTTTTCAGTACGATGAGGGACAGTAGTCTTCAGTACGATCAGGGACAGCCAGTCTTCAGTAGGATCAGGACAGCCTGCATTCAGTCAGTAGGATCATGAAAGCCAGTCTTTAGTCTTCAATAGGATCAGGGACAGCCAGTCTTCAGTCAGGAGGATCAGGACAGCCAGTCTCCAGTATGATCAGGACAGCCAGTCATTAGTAGTGTCAGGACAGCCAGTCTTCAGTCTTCAGTAGGATCAGGACAGCCAGTCTTCAGTCAGTAGGATCAGGACAGCCAGTCTTTAGTCAGTAGGATCAGGACAGCCAGTTTTCAGTCAAGAGGATCAGGACAGCCATTCATCAATACTTCAATAGTATCAGGACAGCCAGTTTTCAGTCAGGAGGATCAGGACAGCCAGTCTTCAGAAAGGATCAGGAAAGCCAGTCTTCAGTAGGGTCAGGAAAGCCAGTCTTCATTAGTATCAGGACAGCCAGTCTTCAGTCTTCAGTAGGATCAGACAGACAGTCTTCAATCAGTAGGATCAGGACAGCCTGTCTTTAGTCAGTAGGATCAGGACAGCCAGTCTTCAGTCTTCATTGGGATCAGGACGGACAGTCCCCAGTCTTCAGTTGGATCTAAACAGCCAGTCTTTAGTAGGATCAGGGACAGCCAGTCTTCAGTAGGATCAGGAAAGCCAGTCTTCATTAGTATCAGGACAGCCAGTCTTCAGTCTTCAGTTGGATCAGACAGACAGTCTTCAATCAGTAGGATCAGGACAGCCAGTCTTTAGTCAGTAGGACCAGGAAAGCCAGTCTTCTGTCTCCAGTAGGACCAGGACAGCCAGTCTTCAGTCTCCAGTAGGATCAGGACAGCCAGTCTTCAGTAGGATCAGGAGACGAAGAGGCTCTCCTGTGGCTTTGATGAGAGGAGGCCCATTCAGAAGTTGGAGTTAACTAGTCCATACTTCTGTTATGTCTATGCCACAGACAAATAGAGTGGTATTGTTAACTATTTCAATGCATGTTTTACTGTTTCAATGAATATTGGTTTTACAGGGCTCATCTCTTAAAGATCCCATGCCATGCTATTTATGGATGCTTTAATATAGGTATTAGTGGGCTACAAACACAGTATTCAAAGACGTCCCCGAAATTCAGCCGTGGTGCAGAGTTACAGCCACTCCAAACCAGTCGCACATTGAGCTTCCCCCAAACGCGCTGTTTCGGTGGGCGTGTCAAGGCAGGTCAAGGAGGGGGGTGGGGGTGTGGCCCTGAGCAGCTTGTAGCCACAGTACAATGCGCTCTGGTTACGGTGGGCGTGTCAAGGCAGGTCAAGGAGGGGGGTGGGGGTGTGGCCCTGAGCAGCTTGTAGCCACAGTACCATGCGCTCGCCGCTCTGTTGACGGTGGATGTATCGCAATGGCTCGTAGAAACCCATATTATACATAGATATCTATATGATATAATATAATGTATGATGTATATTATCACCTGGCCCTGCATGCGCTCTGTTTACGGTGGATGTATCGCAATGGCTCTTATAAACCCATATTATACATAGATATCTATATCATATAATCTATAATATATATTATCACCTGGCCCTGAGCAGCTTGTAGCCACAGTACCATGCGCTCTGTTTACGGTGGATGTATCGCAATGGCTCTTAGAAACCCATTTTATACATAGATATCTATATCATAATATATATTATCACGGCCAAAAGCTGTGTGAGCCTCCAGACGATCAAACGACCGCGTCTTCTTCAGATTGATGTGGAAGTGGAAGAACCAGAGACGTCGGAAAACCCGACGAAGTCCTTTGCGATTCATTATATCGTCTGCACACAGGTTTTGGCCGTGATAATATGTATTATTTGATATAGATATCTATGTATTATATGATATTATTTAGATGTAGAGCCCCAGGACTGTAACGCTGCTGGAGTTGTTATTAGGATCTAAACAACACGTCGGACTCTCGTCTCTGGTATTTCTACAACGAGACTCGTAGTGGGGGTTATCTCAGCCATGGTTGAGAATGAATTGGGGGAAAGGAACTTTGGCTTTGACTCCCTGAAGTACATGAACCACGACATGGAGGAGAAGGGGATTGTTGGCCGCGAATGTATCCCGCTTGAGCCCTGCTTCCCGCCGCCTCGGCAGCGGTCAGCGCTAATCACCGCCTCCTGAAGCGGTGGTCCATCGGCAGCGAGGCTCCGTCGGGAGACGACCGCGGTCAACAATCCCTTTCTCCTCCATGTTGTGGTTCATGCCTACTTCAGGGAGTCAAAGCCAATGTTCCTTTCCCCCAATTCATTTTCAACCATGGCTGAGATAACCCCCACTACGAGTCTCGTTGTAGAAATACCAGAGACGAGAGTCCGACGTGTTATGCGCCATCACACCAACAGCAGAACGGTTATCCAAATAACAAGGAAGTGTACAACACTTGCGTTACAGTCCTGGAGCTCTATATCTAAATAATATCATATAATACATAGATATCTATATCAAATAATACATATTATCACGGCCAAAAGCTGTGTGCACGTCCAGACGATATAATGAATCACAAAGGACTTCGTCGGGTTCTCCGACGTCTCTGGTTCTTCCACTTCCACATCAATCTGTAGTAGACAGAACCGCGCGCTGCCTGCTGCCTGCTGCCGGCGCAAGGCACCACCGCCCGGCTGCCCGCTGCCGGGCGGTGGTGCTTCGCGGCGGTGGTGCCTCGCGCCGCGGCAACCGGCGGCAGGCAGCATGTCGCAGTTCATGTACTTCGATGTCGTTCTGCCATTGCATTCAAAATTCTGTAACTAGCCTGTTACTACGAACTAAGCAACTACCATACACGTATTAGCATTTAGCACTAGCTCAATCACGACTCCTTCAGAATTCTTGTGGGTGGTTACGAACCAACCAAGTGGGCAGGGCCATGAATAATAGTTTGACAACGCTACGTCACAGTGTCACCTTATCCAGATTGGCTAATTTCTTCTGCCTTTTTCCTTTCATTGCCTATTGCATTCAGCAGACAAACTGCATAGATTTCAAACTTCCCACAGCTCACAAACTTATTCAGACCTATGTTATTTAACAAACAACAGGAAAAATGTGATTTTAATGGCATGGGCTCTTTAAACACATGTGGTAAGTCATGACGGTTTACGATCAAGTTAATAAACAAGGTGATGAATGGATTTTAATCAAAGACCTCACTTCATATAACTGTAATGTGTTATCTGTAACTACAATGTTTAATATGTAAACCTTTTGTACATAATGCTAGTTGTACTTGTTGAATTACTGTATTTGAATTTAATGTGGCCACCGGGACAGGGAAGATAAATGTTCATGGGGAACGGGGAGGGCCCGTAGTTTAGAGCATTGTGATGGGCCAAAGACATCTTAGGGGAGAACACACAAGTCGGAATATAATGTGGGGGCAGGGACGCAGGAAGTCAGTCCGAGTGGGGGGTGCTGAGAGAGAGTCTATATAATGACGTCATAATAAATGCTGCGCAACATCCAATGTTTACAGAGACGAGATGACGGGTGACGTCACATTTAGAGCTCCGTTCTGATAAAAACTTACTGGTGTGTAAAAATTCTAACTCTGCCAACTAGCCACTGTTATTCGAAAACGTTAGCAAGTAAACAATGTGGAAATTAGAGTCAACTCGGCTGATACTGTGCTGAATTGCACACACTAACAACATGCCGACAAGCTGTTGCGGTCCGGGATTATGCACAGCGTTATAACAAGGATTCAGGAGGTTATTTTTTAAAGGTTTACAAAGGAAAGTGACAGTAAACGAAAGCCTTAATTTTCATCCAGACTTACGAGTTGTCTGATATGAGGAAGGTGACGATTTCTCCGTCAAGTGAACCGTCTTTGCTCTTTTTTTGCCAACCAGTTTACGTGCGGGATTCCAGAATCAACGTGTCTATTAATATGGCCAGCAACATTTTACACCAGTTTTAGAATGTTTTGCACTACAACAGATGTTGCACACCAACATGCTTATGTAAAATCAGCATAGTAGGCCTACCATATTGAGCTATGGACAGGTCACATACAGAATGCAGGGAATTGGATGTCCGGCTGGTGTTTTCATCGCAAAGTTTTGCCTTCTTGGTGCCAAAAAAATCGGAAAATACTTATTTTCTGCGCCACATTGCACTTGTAACAAGCTTGACTTTTCGAATTTTCCCGTCGCGCACACAGCATTGTTCTGCGTTGTGCCTCACTACGTCAGCCTACACAGACAATGTCCTAAATAAAATGAAATGCTGATATGATAAATATAACAAAAAGGGTGGATGTCAATAATTTCATGAATAATCATGTTGTATGATAAAATTCTACTGTAAAAAAAGAAAGTATTGATTCGTTCAGAAAACGTTCTCACTTGCAGTTACAGCCAGGGACCGCCAGGGGGGTGCTGCAGCACCCTAAGCACCCCCACTTCCCGCGTCCCTGTGTGGGGGTCTGAGGCCGCTCGTGAGTTCTTTGCAAACCAACTCAGGTTTCGTTGCTACTCTATGCAAGTTGTAATAAAACCTTGATCATTCAACCCTTCTCGACCTCTCGTATGAGTATAAGATTGTTGGTTTTATCTCTCTTATCACATCTTCAGTAGGATCAGTACAGCCACTCTTCAGTCTTAATGATGTCAATTATAATACTAATAAATTGTGTTAGCATTGCACTTTATATTTCTGGAATCTCAAAGAGCTACAGAGAAGTAAAAAAATCGATGAGACTAAATGCAATAAAACAAGTATTAAGAAAGTCAATAAATGGTTAAAAGGAGAACCTATAAAAGACAATTTAGCAACATGCATTTTTATATACTTTTTGAAGATACATTTTTAAGTTTAGTTTAAAAACAGCTGTAGTCTGTGGGGCCCTCAGGTGGTCAGGGAGAGCGTTCTACAGTCTAGGGGCAACAGCGGAAAAGACCGCGATCACCCATGGTGCGGAGCTCTGTCCTTTGGGCTGGGAGGGTGCGTATGAATGCAGAACGGAGGGTAAATGAGGGGGTCTGGGGGGTGAGGAGTTCCTGGAGGTACAGGGGGGCAGGTCCGTGAATGCACTGGTTGGTGAGGAGGGAGACCTTGTACTCAATTCTGAGTGGGACAAGGAGCCAGTGTAGAGATTTCAGGATGGGGGTGATGTGATCATGTTTTCGCACCCTCTTCAGGATCCTGGCAGCACTGTTCTGTATGTACAGAAGCATCTGGATGGTCCCGATGACATTACAGTAGTCCAACCTGTAGGTGTTCCTGAGGTGGTAAAATGATGTCGTACAGAATGATGTCGGTGTTGGATTGAAGTTTTGTTGAGGGTCCATTTTAACACCCAAGTTGGGACAGATGTGGAAAGGGAGATGTTTTGGCCAGAGAAATGGATATTGGTGATGGTGGAAGAGCGGAGATGATGTGGTGTGCCAACAAGGATGGCTCCCGTTTTGGAGCTGTTTAGTTGAAGGAAGTTGAGCTTCATCCACGCCTCCTCCAGGCAGGTGGTCAGTGTGGATGTTGGCAGAGGGGCAGAAGAAGTGGGGGTTGTCCTGAGGTAGAGCTGTGTGTAATCAGCAGAGCAATGGAATGATAACCCATGCCTGCTAATGACACTGCCCAGGGGGAGCATGTTGATTGAGAAAAGGTTGGGGCCCAACAACGAGCCCTGGGGGCACCGCAAGTGACGTTGTGGGTGTGTGACTTCGCTTTGCCCAGGGCGACGTGCACTTTTCTGCCCGTGAGCAATGAGGTGAACCAATTATGTGAATTTCCTTAGAGTCCAATGGTGTATTGCAGGCAGTGGAGGAGGATATTGTGATTGACTGTATCAAAAACAGCTGTTAGGTCCAAGAGGATGAGAAGAGATGGAGAACCGGTGTCTGCTGCCATCAGGAGGTCTTGGTGATGAGCAGAGAGACGGCAGAGATAATAATAATAATAATACATTTAATTTAGAGGCGCCTTTCAAGACACCCAAGGTCATCTTACAGAGCATATAGTCATCATACATTTTTTAAAAAGCAAGACATTGTGGAAAAAATAAATAAATAAATAAATAAATAAACATAAGCAATAAGAAATAAAAAAACAAAACAAAAAAAAAACAATCAAAACAGTGATCAGTTAGACGTTGTGTGCGAGTTTGAACAAGTGAGTTTTGAGTTGTGACTTGAAGGTTGAAATGGTGTCTGACTGTTTTATGTGTGGGGGGAGGGAGTTCCAGAGCCTGGGTGCTGAACAGCTGAATGACCGGGCACCCATTGAAGTGAGTCGTAATGTGGGGAGATGTTGGCCAGTGCACAGGTGGATGGCTTCATTTTTCTGATGAAGACCTCTAACTCTTCCTGTGTGTCGACAGAGAAGGAGCAGAGGGCATGGACAGTCTCAAACAATGGGTCGCCAGACTTCAGTTGGATATGGACAGCCAGTCTACAGTAGGATCAGGACAGTCTTCAGTAGGATCATGGCAGCCAGTCTACAGTAGGATCAGGACAGCCACTCTTCAGTCTTCAGTAGGATCAGGGACAGTCTTCAGCAGGATCAGAGAAAGCCAGTCTTCAGCAGGATCAGGACAGCCAGTCTTCGGTCCACAGTAGGATCAGGACAGCCAGTCTTCGGTAGGATCAGGACAGCCAGTCTTCACTCTTCAGTAGGATCAGGACAGCCAGTCTTCAGTAGGATCAGAGACACCAAGTCTTCAGTAGGATCAGAGACAGCAAGGCTGGCCTGGTTGTTATAGAGCAGTCACACAATGAGGAGCTTGAAGAGTAATCCCATGATGAATAAATTCCCAGATTAACCACGACAGGATTAACCTTGATGTCACTGAGGCATTTATCTGGATAGCTAGGTTGTCCTGGTTTTGGTTAAATTTTCTAGATTCTTGGGGATTAAAAGGTATTTTGGAGGTGAGCCGGTTGAACATTTCATTAAGACTGAATGCCGGTTGAGTGAGCCATTTCATTAAGACTGAATGCCGGTTGAGTGAGCCGGTCTGCATTTATTTCTTGCTTTATACTGACAAATCGTTCTACGTCATTCATTTTTTTCTCCATTTCATCCATATCTGACATCTATATACCCTTTATTTTGACCTTTTACATGTCGAACCACTTTAAGTTGTTGTGCCTTGTTTTGGGATCATGGCCTAACCCTAGCCCCAAAGAGGGTGTAAACTGAAGGACATTTTGACACAGACCAGGACAGAGTATTTTGAATGGGACAAAGTACATGAGTTCAACAGTGTATCATGAGTTAATTAGAATGTTGTCTTGTAATAGGGTTGTAGAAAGGATCCTGAAAAAGCGTGGCTCTCCACAGTGGTGGAGAGCCAGGGGATGGATGGAACCAGAGAGTGCAAGGTATATACAGAAGAGTGACTGCATACTCTAATTCGGCCCTCTCAAACTGATACCTCACTCTCATGTGTGTGTGTGTGTGTGTGTGTGTGTGTGGTTGTGTGTGTGTGTGTGTGTGTGTGTGTGTGTGTGTGTGTGTGTGTGTGTGTGTGTGTGTGTGTGTTGCGTGCGTGCGTGTGTGTCTGTGTTTGTGTGTGCCTCACACCTCCTGAATTATTTTTGGTACATTTGAGCTGATAACATTTTTTCCCTTACATCACACCCATAAACAAAACACATTCACTTTCTGTCCTACTCAACCTACCCAACACACACACACACACACACACACACACACACACACACACACACACACACAAACAAAGGCTATTTAAGGGAGCACTTGATTATCTGTTGTCAGAGCCAACACCAGATGGGGGAGGTATTTGCTCTTAACACCTCCTCTGACACCACCCTGCTGGTAGGATGTGTTGTTGTGGAGGTAATGATGGTGGAGGTGATGGAGGTGGTGCTGATGGAGGTAGAGGTGATTGTGATGGCGGTGGAGGTGATGGTGGTGGTGATGGAGGTGATGATGTTGGAGGTGAAGTGGTGGTGGTAATGTTGGTGGGGATGATGGTGTTGTTGGAGGTTTGAGGGGATGTTGATGGGGTGCTTGAGGTGATGGTGGTGGTGATGGAGTTGGAGGTGGTGGTGGAGGTGATGGTGGTGGGTGAGGTGATGGTGTTGGATGTGGTGGTGATGGTAATGGGGGAGGTGGTGGTGGGTGTAGTGGTGGTGGAGGTGGAGTTGATGATGCTGGAGGAGAAGGTGGTTCAAGGTTATGGTGGTGATGGAGGTGGAGGTGATGATGTTGGAAGTGATGGAAGTTTGAGGTGGTGGTGGTGGTGATGGTGGAGGTGATGGTGGAGATGATGGTGGTGGAGGTGATGGTGCTTGAGGTGATTGTGTTGGTGGTGATGGTGGTGACGATGGTGGCGGTGGATGTGATGGTGGAGGTTTGAGGGGATGCCGTAGCTTAGGACAGTCTCAATGGTGCAGCGATAAAAGCTCATCAGCATTTTCTCCTGAAGATTGTTCTTCCTGAGGATCCTTAGGAAATACAATCTCTGTTGGGCCTTTTTCAGAAGCGCCTTGGTGTTTATTGTCCAGGTCAGGTCCTGCTGAATGTGCATGCCCAGGAACCTGAAGTCCGAGACTCTCTCCACACTCTCCCCGTTCATATAGATGGGCTGAATGTCCAGCTTATTCCTCCTATAATCAATGATGGTGGTGGAGGTGATGGTGGTGGAGGTGATTGTGGTGGTGGTGATGGTGGTGATGGTGATAATGGTGGAGGTTTGAGGTGATGGTGGTGGTGATGGTGGAGGTGATGGTGGTGGAGGTGGTGGTGGCTGAAGTGGTGGTGGAGGGTGAGGTGGTGGTTGAGGTGATGATGGTGGAGGTGATGGTGGTGGAGGTGGTGGTGGGTGAAGTGATGGTGAGGTGGTGGTTGAGGTGATGGTGGTGGAGGTGATGGTGGAGGTGATGGTGGTGGAGGTGGTGGTGGGTGAAGTGATGGTGAGGTGGTGGTTGAGGTGATGGTGGTGGAGGTGATGGTGCTTGAGGTGATTGTGTTGGTGGTGAAGGTGGTGTTGGTGGTGATGATGTTGGTGGTGGAGGTAATGGTCTAGGTTTGAGGGGATGGTGATGTGATGGGGTGGTTGAGGTGAAGGTGGTAGAGGTGATGGTGGTGTTGATGGAGTTGGAGGTGGTGCTGGAGGTGATGGTGGAGAGTGAGGTGATGCTGGTGATGCTGGAGGTGATGGTGGTTGTGGTGGTGGTGGTTGTCAAGGTGGAGGGTGAGGTGAGGTGATGGTGGTGGAGGTGACGGAGTTGATGAAGTTGGAGGTGATGGTGGTAATTGTGGTGGTGGTTGTGGTTTTGTGGTGGTGGTGGAGGTGATGGTGGTGGAGGGGGTTGTGGTTGAGGTAATGGTTGCGGAGGTGATGGAGGTGGAGGTGGTGGTGGTGGGGTTGGAGGTAATGGTGGTGTGGAGGTGATGGAGGAGGTGGTGGAGGTGATGGTGCTTGAGGTGATTTTGTTGGCGGTGATGGTCTAGGTTTGAGGGGATGGTGATGTGATTGGGGTGGTTGAGGTGAAGGTGGTGGAGGTGATGGCGGTGTTGATGGAGTTGGAGGTGGTGCTGGAGGTGATGGTTTTGTGTTTTTTTTTTTTTTTTTTGTGGTTTGTGGTGGTGGTGGTGGTGGTGGTGGAGGTCATGGAGGTGGTGGTGGTGATGGAGCTGTTGTTGGAGTTGATGTGATGGTGGTGACGGAGGTGGTGGAGGGGATGGTGGTGGTGAATGTGGTGGTGGTGATGGTGTTGGTGTTAATGGTGGAGGTTTGAGGTGATGGAGGTGGAGGTGATGGTGTTGGAGGTGGTGGTGGGTGTAGTGGTGGTGAAAGTAGTGGTGGTGGTGGTGGTGGTGGAGGTCCTGGTGGAGGTCCTGGTGGAGGGTGATGTGCAGGTGGTGGTGGTGGTGGTGGAGGTGTTAGAGGTAGTGGTGGGTGTGGTGGTGGATGCGGTGGTGGAGGGTGAGGTGATGGAGGTGGAGGTGATGTTGGCGATGGTGTTGGAGGTAGTGGTGGGTGTGACGGTGGAGGCGGTGGTGATTGTGTTAGTGGTGGAGGCGCATGGTGAGGTGGTGGTGGTGGTGGAGGTGATGGAGGTGATGGTGGTGGTTATGGGGGTGGAGGTGGTTGTGGAAGGTGAGATGATGGTGGTGGAGTTGAAGGTGGTGGTGGTCAAGGTGATGAGATGGAGGTGTAGGTGATGGTGGTGGTGATGGAGGTGGAGGTGATGGTCGTGGTGCTGGTGATGGAGGTGGAGGTGATGGTGGTGGAGGTGGAGACGTTGACAATGCAGCCAGGAGCAATGGCGGTTCTACGTCCAGTTACGCCCCGGGCAAGACTTCCTCCAAATGTGATTTGGCGCCCCCCACAAATATGGCGCCCCGGGCGGCTGCCTGGTTCGCCCGTGCCTAAAACCGCCACTGGCCAGGAGAGATGATTTACGATGGTTTGATCACCCCAAATGGTGTCCTTCATCAATTTCAGCCTTGTCCCTTTACTCTCCCAACCTTCTCCCAGGTTGGCCTTGCAACATATATTAAAATATCAAGGAGACTCGTAGAGACGTGACTTCATGGTATGTTCCTTTTATGGAACATAAAATCGTTGCCTAGGTTACATACAGAACGTTCCAACCCCGTATTACAACTAATACTACATCCCCCTTTCTGACTTACAGATGCTGTCTAAGAAGATGCATAACTACACAATAAAACGTTAAAATGTTAAGAAAACATTAATTATTTCTTTCACTTCTCTTGAGAGTTAAACTAAACACATCTTTTCGAGCAACAGGTTTTTAAACTAAGACTGTTTTATGTTAATCTCATAACCCTTCGTTGCAACCTGGTCTCACAGGAATCCGTGAAATGACTACGGATGCTTAACTCGAAATCCGTGGCCACATCACGGAAACACGCTGATTTCCGTGATGTGGCCACGGAATTCGCTCCAATGCAAGTAAATGACACTGATATTCCGTGGCACACACACAGATTCCCGTTTCAATCTGTGTGTGTGCCACAGTTGACCACGGCGGGGGCTTATCTTAAAATCCGTGGTGGTCTGACGGAATCACTTAAATTGTCTGTGATGTGGCCACGGAATTTGCTCCAATGCAAGTAAATGACACAATTATTCCGTGAGTCACACACGGATCCCCGTTTCAGCGAGCGAGTCAGTCGTCCACGGGCGCTTAACTTTGCCGCTTTTCCACTGCATGGTACCAGCTCGACTCGACTCGACTCGACTCGACTCAGCTCGCATTTTTGGCGTTTCCACCGCGAAAACATGGTATCTGGTACCTGAAGTGGCTGCTTTTTCTAGTACCGCCTCGCTCTAGGTTCCAAGCGGCTGAGCCGATGCTAAAAGGTGACGTCGGCAGACGGCCGGCCACTGATTGGCCAGAGAGTGTGACGAAGTCACGAGAGCGACATGGCAACCATGCTGGTAACAGCCATAGCAGCGCCGCGGCCAACATATTCCACTTCTTCAACTTCTTCAACATGCCAGCTAATAATAGTAATGTTATCGATGTCCTCCATTGTTGTTATGTGGGTTCTCTCCATGTGTGGGTTGCGTAGGTGTTGTTTGCGTCGCGTACAAAAATACGTCACGGCCCTTTCGCGCAGCCGACCCCGCCCACGTCCAGGAGGTACTATTTGCGGTGGAAAACGACCCGTGCTGCTGCCGTGTCGAGTCGTGTCGAGTCGAGTCGACCTACATGTGCGGTGGAAAAGCGGCAAAAGTCTGTGGAGGTCTCACGGAATCACTTAAATTGTCCGGGATGTGGCCACGGAATTTGCTCTAATGCAAGCACTGTTATTCCGTGGCTCACACACGGATCCCCATTTCAACGATCGAGTCGACCACAGGCACTTAACTCAAAACCCGTGATGGTCTCACTGAAACACTTAAATTGTCCTTAATGTCTCCACGGAATTGCTCCAATGCAAGTAAATGACACTGATATTCCGTGGCACACACAGAGATTCCCGTTTCAATCTGTGTGTGTGCCACAGTTGACCACGGCAGGGGCTTAACTCAAAGTCTGGTGGTCTCACGGAATCACTTAAATTGTACGTTATGTGGCCACGGAATTTGCTCCAATGCAAGTAAATGACACTGATATTCTGTGGCACACACACGAGAGAGAGAGAGAGAGAGAGAGAGAGAGAGAGAGAGAGAGAGAGAGAGAGAGAGAGAGAGAGAGAGAGAGCGCACTTCAGAATGGGTGTGTGCAGATAGTACAGTGCACCCTATGTAGGCTATGTGTCAAAACCACAAATGCAACAAAGGGTCAATGCTTTGTATTATGGAATATGGATACTACAATTTTGGCAGCAGATAGTGTGGTACACACACTCTATTATGTATCGTGCAAAAGCTCACGAAAATAATTTATTGAACTGTGTCCCAGAGCACGGTTGTCTGACTTATTTTGTGCTACACAGAACACAAACCATAGCCTTTGCAATGCAAGTAAATGACACTGTTATTCCGTGGCTCACACACGGATCCCCGTTTCAACGAGTGAGTCGATCACGGGCGCTTAACTCACAGTCCGTGGTGGTCTCACGCGGAATCACTTAAATTGTCCGTGATGTGGCCACACTGAAAGAAATTTGGAGTGACATTTGCTTAAAAAAAGCTAGGCAAGTTTTCCACACAGAAAATGCTTGTAATCTTTACTCAGGCTACTTCTAAGTAATATTTACTTACTAGAACCACTTATTTTTTATGAAAAATACAAAAGTAAATTGCACTGACAATACTCACCTATGGATTGTAACTTTCACTCAGATTACCATTGCATCTAATTACAAAACCCAAGTAAACATTGCTGATGTTTCTTTGTGTTTCTTACTCATCTTTTCTTTGTTATATTTTATGTAATTATTAAGTAATATTGAATATGAATGTATTAGTTAATATTAATTGAATTGAGTAAATACTAGAGCTGTCAAGCGATTAAAATATTTAATCGTGATTAATCGCATTAATGTCATAGTTAACTCACGATTAATCGCAAATTATTTTTCTATGCTAAATATCCCTTGATTTTTTTGTCCCATAATTCTTCTCATTTTAATTCTCTTATCAACATGGTGTAGTGCATCGGCTTGCCTTGTGCAAATTATTTTTTATTGATAACAACATTGGCATATACTGATCAAAACAGGACGATACAAAAAAAGAGCCTATAGTGCAATTAAACGACTGCTTTGAACAAATGTCATTTGAACATAGCAGTCAGGCTACTGCTTCTTTGTTTTGGGCCAAAGAAAAAAAAAAAAAAAAATCTTTTTTATTTTTTGTAAATAAAATAATTGCGTTAATCGCACGATAATTTTTTTAACACCGTTACAATTGGTTTGCGTTAACGCCGTTAATAGAAAGAGAGAGAGAAAGCAAACAATAAAAATACGTAAAATTTAAAAGAAAATAAATGTTATGAACTACACTACAAGTGTTGACTGATTTGTGCCAAGGTGCTTACCTAAACTGTGTTTTCAAAGTGATCCCTAAATGCCAGTCCACTCGGTTCCACACGGCCAAAATCATTGTCATGTTGATCGCCATCATCATCATCATCATCATCATCGTCTGGCTGTGGAATGTTCCTCCGCTTGCAGAGGTTGTGTAGAATGGCACATTCAGTGTTCACATACTGTGCTTGCCCTCTCTGGGGTGAGGCGTATTTTGCCGTGGAGGACATGAAACCGACGTTTCATCTGCCCAATTCCTCTCTCCACAACATTTCGTGTATGTTTGTGTGCTCTAGCATATCTGGAGGAAATCAGTAAACAATAATAAATGTGGATTCAACAAATAAAAGGCGTAAAAGAGCCAATACGATGTGTTTTGCGCATAGGACTAAGCGCAATCTGCGTAATCACTTACATGTTATACTTTAACTGTGCTCCCGGTTGTGAATTGAGGTAGGGTGTCTAGAGCCACGTCTTGCATGGATAGTCACTGTCACCCAGCAAGTGACACCCAACTGGTACCTCAAAAGGCTGCCTCAGACCGCTCACCATTAAAATGCGCGAATCATGGGTAGCTGAAGCTACAGGCCACTTTGCAACAACATCCAGTAGGCTATGTTAAAATTTGCATCAAAAACAACCTGCGTGTTGATGGAATGCACTTTCTTCCTATTGACGAACACGTCCTCGTCTTTTGATGGCGCAATTATTTTTATGTGCGTCCCGTCAATAGCACCGACCACACCAGGCATACCTGCAATTGCCATGAAGTTGGCTTTGATCCTGTGTAATTGTTGAATGTTCAGCATTGCAAAGTTGCATTTCCCCTGTTGCTAAATAACGTAGTGTGGCCAAACATTTTATTTCGGGACTAATCGGATTATTCCTGTTAGTCAGGGATGTTATTGCATCGCGCACTACCTCCACAACAAGTTGAATAACCTAACATTTCGTCTCGCAGCCATTTTACGATTCTTTGTGAATAGGTCTTACTGAGTTAGGAGTCCTCTTGAGGACTTTTAAGCTCTCCTAGACTTAGGTGCTACTTTTAGGCCTAAAATACTTTGTGAATTGCTCTTAGTGAAAAAAGTTAGGAGTCCTACATTTAAGAGTGACACGCCCATTATTTTTAGGAGTTACTCTTAAATTCGCCAGTTAGGACCTACTTTTAGCCCTATGATCCTTTGTGAATACGGCCCCTGTTGTGTATTCAGTCTTATTATGTGCTGTTCCTGTTACTCAACTACACCACCGGAAGGCGCACTTACCTAGTGTTGTACTGAAACTGTAATGTGGCGTTGCGTGAGAAGAGGAAGAATACAATGATACTCGTTGAATTAATCTACCGTGCCCGTCTCGTTCTTTATTATATTATATAAGTACAAGTTAGTATAGAACAACATCATAACCACACAGAACTTCTTGCTAGCAAATTTGAAAACAGTGTACACACACACACACGCACACGCGCACACACACACACACACACACACACACACACACACACACACACACACACACACACACACACACACACACACACACACACACACAAAAGCTCAAAAGTAAAGCAGTGTAGAATTTGAACAATTTATTGCGGAATGACAAAGCACCAACTGACTTTAGGACCGATATTCCAGCATACAAACGAATACAGTGTTACAGTTGACTTTTCAGAACAGCAAAGAATGCATGCATAAACTCTGTCCATTAACAGTTGCAATGACTACCTTTGCGGACATTCTCAGGATGTTCAGGACAGAAATAACTTAAAGACTAAGCAACACTTGAAATTTCTGTCAGAAAAATGACAAAATGTAAAGAGATTGTTTGTGCTGGACAAAAGCACAAATAGCACTGGAACACTCACGCTAAAAGTATATTGTGGAGAGACTGGACCTTTGGTGACATTGTAATGACGTCAAGCTCAAGAAACAGCTTCTGAAATGCTTCAAACATATATTTCAGTTTTAGTGGGTAACTTAAGTTGACAGCATAGATGACACCCATGAGCAGGAGGCAAGCGTTTGTCACGCTTATGCAGTCCTCCAGAACTTCTGTCCCCTCAATGAGGACTGACACATACACGGGATCTTGGTTTTCCTGTGCCACATTGGGATGGATGACGTTGATCTTCATCATGTGATTACTGCAGTCCTCTTTCACTGCTTCTGGCTGACGTCCTGTGAAAACAAGGCACAATGAGAAAAAAACTAAGAATAGATTCCAAGTAAAAGAAAAGGTTAAGAGAAAATAAACTTGAAAATAAAAACAAAAAAGGTATACTCAATTTAGTGTACTCAAATCAAACAATATTCATATGGCATTTTTCATACATAAAGTTACACAACGTGATTCACTGAGGCTGACCCTGAGACAAAGAAAGTCACTTTTGGGGGCCATCCAGACTGAGAGGGTTCATCGCCCACGACCACAGGGAGTGCCGCCACAGTGACCACCCTGGCCCGGGCAGACAGGAGGCTCCACACAGGGGTGCAGAGCCCTCCAGCCACCCAGGCTGGAGCTATCTATGGGACGGCACCCGTGTTGGTAGACCAGAACTAGTCCCAGTGTGGAAGGTCCCCATGGGGGAAGCACTGATAATGAAAACTGAGGGATTAAAATAGGTTATAAAATTGTATAAATTAAATTACTCTTTTGCTCATAAAATAAAGTTAATAAGTGATCGTTAAATAGAGACAAAAGGCAACCCTTAAGTCTTCTTAACTTATTTACTTTGTGGATGTTCCTAAAGCCAAAACGTGGCTTGTTAAATAAACCGGGTGGCTGGAAATATCCCCAAGAACACTTAAGGGTTAAAGTTTACGATAGATAAGATAAAGATTAAATATGATTAAAAAAAAAAGGGTAAGAGCATAAAAATAATTTAAGAAATCAGTTAAAAGCCTGATTAAAAATGTGCATCTTGAGTCTTTTAAAAAACATCACAAGTGTAGAGAATCTTTGACCTTCAATATAATATCACAAGTGAAGACCAGATTAGAAAGCTAGACAATCATTTTAATATGGTCATGATTGTCATCAGATACCTGATAGTCTTTGATCAGCTCCTCTCCACTCTCTCCAAGATACTCAACTAAGCAACGGATGTCCCTTCTGCCATCGACATGATGCTATTAAACAGAAAAATAATTTATTGCAGAGAATACATAACATAACATATGTAGCATACATACATCACATATAGATGTAAACAGAAAGTTACCCATGGGGAATGTAAGCCTGCAGCTGCATTCTAACGTGAAGTGTGCAACTTAACATACATTTTTTACAGTAGAGGTCAACCGGAAGTTCTATAACCACTTGTTGAAAGGGCTACATAGGCACCTAGGGTAGCGGATTCAGCCATGCTCCGCCAATATCCGATCTCTAAAGGCCATGTACGTTCGGATAATTGACACGGTCCGTTCGAGTAGCAAAATCGGTATAAAGTTTAATCCGAGCTATCCCATGTAAACGCACTGTGTGTTCTGCTTGCGGGAGGTTCAGATCTACAGGTGTGTTCAGGGTCGAAGTCAAGACACTCGGACACAGTGGTTCCGGTGTTGTGCCGAATTTTGACCCCCCTGCATATTACAACCCTTCTTCGCGTGAACGCGCATTCGCTCAACGCCCCATACTTTAATTTAGTTCGAGGTGCTCTTCCTTCTGACAATATTAGTCAAAATTAGTGTTTATATTATATCACAACATCAAATGTTGAGGAATTTATCACAGAAAGCGATGGCATATTTTAGGTTGTAAGTTTTAAGACGAACGCATCGCAATGGAACCTCCGACGACCCATGTACGACATTCACGACAATGAACTACGAGAGCACTTAAATACGTAATAGTTAAAAGCAATACATTTATGCATTATGTTATTTGCTCAATTATGACAACCTCTTGGTAGCCTACCCTAGAAAGCACATTTAACTGTGACTGATCCAACTAAGGAAATCCTTTACTATGTACAGACTCAGTGAGCACAGCCTCGCCTTCGAGAGAGTGAAGGATATTGGATATATTCGATATATATTCAATATATATTCAATATATCCAATATATATTTTTGATAGATTGAATATATATATACTGGATATATTCAATATCCAGCCAATTTAGCCTGCCATATTCATCACCCCTCTCCTATTTCTTGTTTGCAAAGTCTGAGAAACGTATTGACGGTTGAGTGTTGAGTGTTACTGAAAAGACAACATTTTCTTCATTATGAAGTCTTTGGCTTTGAACTTCAGGCCGGTTGCACCAACTGGGCGTAACTAAGCCTGGTCGTAACTGCTAAGTAGGTCTTAGTTAAGACCTGGCGTTAGAATGGAACTAACGCCGGTTGCACCAACGGGACTTACGCCTGGTCTTAACTACGCCCGGTCTTAGCCATGCGCGGCCATGTGAATGTTCCATGGAATGCGCATATCACCGCGTTGCTAGGATACCTCGTGACAACAGCTGTTTACTATTTTACTTGACATGCTGTTGGACACCGAAATAAATAATTCATTCGTTCACTCAATGTCATTCATCAATTGTGTTAATGCCTAACAATAAAACACTGCAAATGAATATAATTAAAATATGTATTTGTAATGTCTGGTTTACGACGAGCAGGCATTTGGACGGGAATG